>NW_022639553.1:585503-624381 GCF_010583005.1 Odontomachus brunneus | reverse complement strand
CTCTCTCTCTCTCTCTCTCTCTCTCTCTCTCTCTCTCTCTCTCTCTCTCTCTCTCTCTCTATCGGGTGTCGATAATGGTGTACAAGTTTACGGAAGCACAGGAGGGGACGTAATAAAGTAAAGCACGTGCCTTAATTGGATACGAGAAGCCCCTCTATTAACGACGCTGCATACCGTGTCACCAAACTGGCGAGCTTTCTCGACATAGTCGAATATTCATGGTCATCGCGGAATAACTCTCGCAAATCGTTCGGCGATGTCGCGGACGCCCCGTGGCCTCGAGCCGGCGATCGGGGGCTCGCGATTTATGATTAGCATTGCAGAGGAACCAGATGTTTTCGTCATTGTTACACGTACAATGCATGTCCACATTGTCTCCCGTCTCTTCCTCTGTAATTTTTTGTTATTACGCGCTTATTGACTGCGAGAACTCGTTAGGAAAATTATGTCGCGCTCGATCCCATGTATGTATGTCGCAACGATGAATGTAAAGTCCTCACGACAGCGTCGCGACGTCGAACGCTGCGAGGGAAATGAACGAGCGATCCGGGGCGTTTCAATTCTTGCAACAGCTAATCTACCGTAAACCGGATCGTCGTTGAAGTGCTATGCGAGTAAAGAGAAAATGAGACGCATGAAACGAGGGAAGAGTAAAAAGATTTGATTTTGGAACGCGGCGCAAGAAACGGAAATCTCCGCAAGAGCCAGACGTCTCCTTCATTTTCTTTCTCTCTCTCCCCCCGCGATATTGCTCGTTACTTTGGTTTTCCCGGGAGATGAGTCCCGAGTTAAATTTTCATATTGTTCGCATTAATTTTCTCGAACTCTGTTGTGCCGTTATTCTCGATCTCTATGATAACCCGTTCTAATTTTTTATTCCGCTTGAACTCGCGATATTTTGTTATTATGCATTCTGGGAAGGAGAGAGAGAGAGGAGGTAAAATTAAAATATCCTCCCGGCGAAGTGTGACAAACTCGCGGAGACGATGGACAGCAGATGTGGAACGTGGGAAGAAAAGAGGAAGCATGAGAGAAGTAGAGATAGAACAAAGACGGAGATTGAGAGCCAAGCAGTCCACGAGTGCTCCGCTCAAATGAGTTATTTCGGTCCACGGCCATCGGCCACGTTTCGTGCACGTTTCCTTGCGAAATCCGTCTGATATATCAATGGCCTAGCCCCGCGAAATGTTGTGGTTTGTATTATTTCTAGATCGGACTTTCTTCCCGCGGGAATACGTCGCTGAAACTGTGCCGAAGATCGTCGACGACACGAATTTGCATTACTCATTGCTCGTCGCGACTCAATACTAAAAGTTATAACGACAAAGATTCCCCGATAAACTTTTCATTGCGAACTCGTTCTCGCATAGTCGAAGCAACGAGACGAAAACAAAACAATCGAAGAGAATAATTGTTAAATAAGAAACTGAACGGTAGTCGATATCTCAATTATTTCTGATATATCCTGCTGAGATAATCTTAAATTAGACAATGAATAAATAGCCATTGCTTGAAACTTGTCCCATCTGAGATACTCAGATATGAATTTAAAGAAAAGAGTTAGATTTGAGTTTTTTTTATTTGAGTCGCATAATATATGCGGCATTACCTTTGTAATCGCGATTCAGCTGAAAAATTCACATTTAACTTTAAATTTGAACTTTAATATTTTAATTGAAGCAAATTTTAAGTAACGACTATTGATACAGTTCAAGTTTGGCTCAAATCCTTTCAGAATCGCAAGAAAGTTATCTCTTTTCTGTGAACAATTCTCTTTTTCTCTTCTTCGTAGCAGTTCTACTTTAGTAATAGATGTTCTTGATAATTACAAATTTTTTACACAAAAAATACGTTACAGTTTTCTAAAAACATGAGGGAACATTCGGCAGCCCAGCGGATGGAGAGAGATAAGGACTTGCCGCAACGGTCGCAAAGTAGTGCGGCTAGCTTAACGTCTATACACGTCGATTTATCTCCCAGTTCTTCTCAATTCTTCGAGGTAAATGTTTCTTTTGATTTATCTACATTTCTTGTGTACAAAACTTCGATAGCTTCAAGTTTAATTAAAGAAACAAACGACTATCCATCTTAATCGTTTCTAACGTAGGAACTGCCAATGTTCTTACTACGTTTGCATTTTAGGTATTCTACGTTGGTAAAATTAAATTATCGTACCCTAAAGTAACGGAATCGTTTATCGATGATACCTTGATAAGGTTTCGTATTCACGAACTCGAGAAGTCGAGATCATCGACGAGTAATCTCCTGTCAGACTGTCAACGGTTAAAACGCCAAGCTTTGACGTCTTCCATTAATAGAAGGAATAGCACGGTAAGAATGTTTTTTCAATTACTAATCAATTTTGCCTTAAACATGATGCACCAAGACAAAATTTGCATTTGATGCAACTATAAAATATCTGAGAATTTATAAATACTTTTATTCTTTGATGACGAATAACTTATTCACTTGTACGTATAAATAATTACATAACAACTGATACAAACGAATTGGCTTTTCGCCAAGTAAGCTGTGTTAATTGGAAGTTTATCGTTACGTTTTCAGGAATCCACCGCCAGTGAATCAGGCAGTATCGAAAACGTGTCGGGAAACAGTATAATTCCATGCGTGAATCCGCTTGGAGTTTCGCCAGTCCTAAGTGGCTCCGCAGAAACTTTTCCAAGAACAAACGCCAATCCTGTGGAAAACAATGATCGTAAAGAGAATCGGACGTCCGAGTCTTCCTCTACTTCTAATATCACTGTACCTGAAGTCATGCGAAATCGCGCGGCGTCTACCGGCAGTGTTTTAACTGGCAGAAGAGATTCTACCTCTAAGACTAACGATAACAATCGCGCTATCCTCTTTCAGGTACTGAATATAGAAAACTATTGTTTTATTTTCAGTGCCATATCAGTCGTTTTCTTCAATCATTATTTATATTAAATTGCACAAAATTGTGATATGCATTAAAGGATCTATAACTTGTGATTTTAATTAAATTAAATAAGAGAAGAGAAAAAATATATATAATTTTAAATAATTAAAATGTAATTTTATATTCTAGGTAGGACGATGCGACTTGATATTGATCAGCCTCCACACAAAACAGCCAGTTCTGAAGAAGCAGTTAAAAGACGTGATCAACTGTATGCAAGGCGTAAAAAATCCCGATCACTTCGGATTTATTTGCAAAGAATCGGACTGCTTCATCGGACATATCTTCAAATGCGAATCCGTGTCAGTTGCGGATGATCTTGTCGCAGGTAAAGTTTCTGAATTTATCTGTGACACAGATAAAATACAAATAATTATATGATATTAATGTCTGTTAATAATAATTTTCACGGTTTCTATTTTTTTATAGCAATCATTCGAGCCCCCGCTGCGATTTGTGATGTCACAAGAAAGGGAAGGTATCCTGTCATTTCTTGCGAGCATTGTCCTATGTACTGGTACGACAAGCTAAATCAAGATATTAAAGGTAAAATAACTGTTATTGATCATACTTTAGAAATAACAGGCGATCTCGTACACAGTTTTAATACGATATTAATATTCTCAGGACAAACTGACAGAAAAGTGCAAAATATCATATTTTCGCGTATGGAATTATTGCCGGAAGATGAGCAAGAGATCGTTGTGAACAAGTTCAAAGGTGCCGAAGCGGCGGGTAACATCGGTGTAAGCTCCTCGAATCTCCAAGAACAAAATCAATTCCTAATGCGACTGTTGCGTGCTCATTGCGAGGCAAAACAAATTAGACACGTACACGACACGGCTGAGAATAGGTAACGTGCGCCATATATGTACATAATAGATTTTCTATTGATATTATGCACGTAAATCAAGATATAATTTGCAAATGTAATGTTTCAACGTAACATCTCGTATTTTACGTCATAGGAGTGAATTTCTCAATCAGTATCTAAGCGTCGGTGTGGGCAGCACAATGTTCAAGAAGGCACGTTCTTTAGCAAATAGTTTTGACAACTTTATGAAAAGGAAAGGTTCCCGTGACGATTTTGGTTTGGGTCATTTGAGGGATGCTAGTCATCTTGCAGGAATGCAAAAGAATGACAGCCAGAGCCCAGACAACTCACGACAGTCACCTGTATTGGGCACTTCGCCGGAGATGGGAAGACGAAGATCCTTGCGCGTCTCTCCCGAACAAATAGTTGTGAAGAATGGATCAAAGAGTTCTATGATGGACATGTTAGTATATCTCAGTATATCCTAATACTGTAATAATTACTGTAATAACTGTCGAACAATTTTCTTTCGGTACTATTTTATCGTCTTTGTATAATTATGTGTTTATCGAATTCCTTATAGCTTTTTCAAAGTCGGAAACTCGCCAAAAACGTCTCCTACGGAGACTGACGGAAACACGATTCCAACTAATAGCTCGTGGCGACAAACGATACTAAACAAAGTCGTGACACCGAATAAAGCTTACAACATCAAAGAAATTGATAAAGTTGGAAGGCTCGGTATCGCTGAGAACTCGGAGACACCCACTAAGCGCAGAACAAAACAAGAATTACGAGACTTGTGGAAAAAAGCAATCAATCAACAGCTGATGCTTATCAGAATGGAGAAAGAGAACGCAAAACTTAGTGGTACTAAACTTTTTCCAGTTGTGGAGATAAATCGTTCTATAATCATACGATGCACGATATTCACGCTTTTTTTTTTAATTTCAGAACGTCAAGAGGAGGCAACGGTAAAAAGAAACAAATTGGAATATGACGAGCTCAGCAGCTGCATCCATCCGGTAGAAATATGGGACATTTGCGTTAACAAAGAGTCGCGAATCTCTACGAAATGTGATAATCAAATGCTTTTACACGCTATCAAGCAAGGTAATCAGAAACAAAATATATCTTATCAAAGCACAATATTAAGATTTAATTTTTTCGTCGAAATTCTTTTTTAGTACAATGAATAAATTTCTTTAATTACAGGTGTACCAAAAGGGAAGAGAGGCGAGGTTTGGTATTTTCTGGCCGAACAATTCTGCTTAAAACAACCGCCTATGGACACGCAAGATTTCCCATATTATAACACACCATATAAGTTACTTGTGAAGCAACTTACACCTTATGATCATGCTATTTCGATCGATCTGGAAAGAACATTCCCGGGCTATCCGTACTTCAGTTTACCCATGGAAGATACTAATCGTCCACCAGGACAGTTGGAGCTGTTTAACTTGTTAAAGGCCTACTCCTTGTTAGATTGCGAAGTCGGTTATTGTCAAGGCCTGAATTTTGTCGCTGGAGTACTCCTCCTGCATGTGAGTGCAAGTTAAATGTTTACGTTATCTTTTTTAATAATTAAATAGAGTATAATTAAATAGAGATTTTTATTAAATAGAGTATTATAATTTATTGATTTCTCGATGTCAGATGCCGGAAGATCAGGCCTTTTTCTTGTTGCGACATCTGATGTTTCGCCGAGGACTCAGGAAATTGTATCTGCCAGACATGTCAGCGTTACAATTGCACTTGTATCAACTTTCTAGACTGCTACACGACCGGTTACCAAACATCTACAATTACTTCGAGAAACACGACGTTTCGCCCACTTTATACGCTACTCCGTGGTTTTTAACTTTGTTTGCCAGTCAGTTTCCTCTTGGTTTTGTAACTAGAGTTTTCGGTAAGATTTATATATTCACATTCAACAGTAATTTATATGTAATTCAATTTTCAAAATTGTACCTTTTTTTAATATCTGTCTTTGTTTTTTTACAGATTTACTTTTTCTGGAGAGCTCAGAGGTTCTGTTTCGTGTATCGGTTGCGTTATTAGAAGAACATCAAGATCAATTGTTAACTCGTAATAGTTTTGAAGGAATTATGGAATATTTCAAGGTAAAACTATATCTGAGTTTTCACTATCAATTAAAGTACTAAGAACAGTAGAAAATATTTATATGAATATCATCATTATATCTTATTTCTGATTTTAGACAAACATACCAGCAGTAGACAAACAAATCTTAGATCGTGTGATGAAGCGCGTATTTTATCCCGACTCTGAGATTACAAAGCAGTTGAACGAGTACAAGGTGGAATACAGAGTACTTCAAGAAGAAATGTTCTGGATGAAACCGAAAATGGAGAAATTAGAGAAATTCACTTTAATAAACCAGCAACTCACGCAAGAAGTCGCACAACTTAGAGAACAACTCGAGGTAATACGATAATAGTATCTAAAATAAAGATTATAATTGAAAAAAATTTAATAAAAAAAATGAGATAAATGCATAATTTGTTTAAAATGTACTCAAGATATAACATCATCTTTTGTGCAAACTTGAAAAATTTTTTACTTGTCTCATTTAATCATTCTAACGCTTCAATTATGTTACAGATCACCCTGAGTAATTTACAAGTAATGGAAACTACACGTACAATGCAGCAATCAATGGCCCACAAACTCGAGTCTCAGAATCGCAGTTTCGAAGTAACGATAACAACATTAGGCGCGTTCATTCAGCAATTAATAGATACGCGTGCTGATATCGACGTGCCGGGTGATGTTCGTAGGATAATTACGCAGTTGAGCATGGTCGAGAAACGACGAAATATAGGAATCAAGTCGCATCCTTTGAAACTTATCGAGGATAACAATAAGCACAGAATGATAAAAAGTAACTCAACCGGGAGAGAATCTCAAAATCTTTTGAGGAGCAATAGTATAGCCGAACCACCGTATCCCTTGAAGTCAACTTTAAGCCAACCCAATTTAGCAACGAAATCTGAGAAAAGCTCTTCATTCTTCTCGAACTCGCACAATCATATACAAAAGCAACGCGCGCAGTTAGCGGCTCTTAGGAACGAATATTCCGAGCAAGCGATAAGAGGTAACAACGACGAGAACGATCCCAAGACGGTCAATATCGATATTCAAATAACGGACACTATGAATCTGGCCAATAATCCGGTTCCTCAGAATGAGAATAACTTAAAGGTTCCAGCAACTAATTTAGAGAAATCAATATCGTTGCCATTGAAGTCTAAGTTGAAAATATCGAAGTCGGCGTATGAATTAGGATCCGTGAAAAAGGTGCCCACCAGCAAATTGGAAGTCACAGGTAACGACTCATTAACGAATTTGACGGGAACCGTACATCCGCTGGATACTTGCAGCGACGTGAATTTCCGATACGGCGGAACCACTAAATTGAAGTCCATCAAACCTGTCAGATTATCGTCTAGTCCGAACACTCAGGAAGATGGCAGTAACAAACAAAAGGCTGACCAGCACTCCGATTCTTGGACTAGATAACAGTTGCTTTTAAACACGTCTTCGAAAAGCGTCCTGTCGAAGAAAGGAATCTTCATAAAGAATATATATTTGAAACGATATTGGTAATAAATAGATTAAGATTGCGTATGCATATTTGATTACTTACATATACATTTTTCAAGAGAGCAAGTTGCAGCGCAACTGCGTACTTCATTTTAATCGTACAATTGTAGGAAGAAGTAGTTTTTCTTAATTTGCTGTGAAAAGTTTTATAATTGATGTTACAACTTATAAAAGTAAGACATACGCATGTACACACGTGCGCGCGTACGTACAAAGGTATTGTATTGGGAAAATAACATGTATTAAAATCTAGAGTCACACATGCGAGCAAATTATCAAATAGAAAATTCACTCTATCAGATAAAAGTTTAAGGTAAAGACATAAAAATATATCAAGAACATATTTATACCCAGAAAATGAAACAGATATCAAAATAAGACATTAAAAACGTATACAAATAGTTTCAGATTGCCAAAGGAAGTGCCAAACTTTCTCTATGTGAGAATACACATTTTATAGTAGAAAAGCGACTTTAGTTACATAAAGAGACGTATGTATATAGATGTATACTGCGTATATATACATATACACACACTGCGTATAGATGCGGTTATGTCGTTTGAAGAAAAATGCATATTTATAAAAGCCATTAATATATATAGGCTGCTATGCACTGTAAGATTCAAAGAATTAAGTATTACTATTTTTGCACAAAACGAGCCTTGTGATATCAGGGGTATACTTAACAGTACTCACTGTACTTTATAGTAAAGAAGTTTTACCATCGCTATAACGCGAAAGTAGTATTAGCACATCTAACATCCATATCAAGTGTGTTGAAAAACTAGCGAATAGTGAATTGCACAGTTCCCATAAACGTATTTAAAACTGATGATACTGTAACGGATACTTATTAAATAGAAATAGTCGTGAAAATTATAAAATTATATATTTTGTAGTGTCCAAGTCTATAATATATATCTCTATCAACTATAATAATTACTTGTAACTGTAGCCAGGTATCGTTTGTAACGAAATAATGTGAGTGTAGTCGTATTCACGACAAAAATAAGAATTCTCTAAGTCTCATTGTTTGTCGTTGTCGGATATATTATTAGAATAAACCATATTTTGTATTAGTACTAAGAGAGATATTTAATATAGATTTTTCATAAATTTTTTGTTGACTTATCGACCTTGTTGATGATACGTAAGAGTAGCGAACACATATTCGATAAAAATAAGATCATTTTATGAAATATGCAAGTATATTAATATTTAAAAATAACACAGGAGAGAAAAGGAGAGAAGATAATAATTTTATCCTTACGATGCGTTTCGTCAGGTAAAGAGTGACACTTAAGAAATGTGTTTGTGAAGTTTGCTTTATTGCATAAAACAATGTTCTATAAAATTATTACTTTCACTTATGTTCTTAGATGATACATTTTGAATCCAGGTAAGGTACAGAGATGCAAAGTAGTTGAGTTTCGGAACTTTTATTTGAACATATTTTTGCTACCATGTCCATAATTTCATCATTGAAAGAAAATCACTATCCTCTTCTCTTAAACTTTTGGTTTGCATCTTTATTGCAGGAGATTATGAATTTTATTATACTTCCAGATACTACGCTATATACGAGATTATATACAATTTCTATTTTTCCTTGCGTTTTTATTCCTTAATGTTTCGTTTTGGATATACTTGTCCTGCAAATAAAATATTACTATATTAAAATTTTAGTTCACTCGTTATAATTAAAAAAAACTTACCAAACATATTATGGATATGTTTACTTTAAATACTTTTATTTGTTAAGGCTCTGCTATCTCTGTGTAGAAAGTCAGAATTGACCTAGCAATGTCGAGAACACGAAATAACCGTGTCAGCGTAGCTGATTGGCTGACACTCGGCCAGGCTCACGCTAGGCCTCGCTTGACACCTCGGAAAATTACTTGCATTTTATCGCGTTATTTTTTCAGTTTCTTCGTGAAGTGCGTATATTATCGTGATCTTCACAACCATAAAATGTACAGCAAACTCAGTGAAAATCAAGAAATTAAATGTGTTCATACAGGCTGGTATCTCAGCTGTCAAACCACCGTGACAGCTGAGCGAAAAATGTAGTATTATTTCAGGAATTATTTTACGATGCTACGTGATATATCAGCCAGATATCAAAGTTTGCTGTACTTTTTACAGGTTTCAGAATTAGGAAAATATTTGGTTCTTCAGGGAAAAGTAAAAAATAAAGCAATAAAATGCAAGGGATTTTCAGTATGGTATTTCTCGCTTTTAACGTCATCAAACCAAAATGGCCGTCCCAGAGATAGCAAAGCCTTAATTTGTGGCTCCTGATTAGGCTGCGGTCCGAAACACGCTCACAGTGCTGTCAGCGCACTCACGATCAATCCGATTTATTTCATGAACGTTTTTCATGAGCGAAATGACGTCATGAACTGATGACGTTACGCGCTTATATTGACCGCAGATGGGTCGTCGTAAGCGATACGTGATTTGCGCGGAAAAATAGGAACGCGTATAGAAAACGCGTATAAAAAGGTCGAAAGTCGTCAGAAGTAATCTATTCAAAAGGTTAACAGCAGAATTACATAATAATAAAATTTGTATTACAAATAAGTATTACAGCAGCAATCAAAATCGATACAACATACTGAAAATGTATTTTGAATTCTTCCGCTGTATATCCAAGAATAACTTTTCTTAGCCTTCAATTCGAGGTCTTTTGTCTAATTTTCTCCTCTTTGTAATCATAATTAAAGCGACACACAAATAAATATCCCCCATCTTTTTCGTCGTTCGAAAATTAATGAATTACAAAATTGAAATAATTATCTTCCAAATCCTCGAATACAGTTTCCATGCATTGTAGTAATGTAGCTTTAAATGTTAAATGTTCACACTTTTTGTTTAGATTTAAAATGTTAAATGTTCACACTTTTTGCTGCTCAACACGAGTGGATTTGTCGTGTTTTAATCTATTTTCTGAAGTTAAGAATTATACCTATAATAATCACAAGCGGTCGGAAATGAAATCATTGACTGCGTTCAGCAGAGAAAGCTGCTTTGCAACTATTGTAAAATTCGTGAATCTGATTGGAGTATGCTCTTAATTTTGGTTAAATCTAAGAGCATGTACCAATCAGATTCACGAATTTTACAACAGTTGCAAAGCAGCTTTCTCTGCTGAACGCAGCCATTGTTAGCACGCTCACATTTCGTACCGATCATAAATCTCGTGAGCACTATTAGCGTCGTGAGCATATTTCGAACCGCAGCCCTAGACTGCGTTCTGTTATTTACTGCAAGTACTATCAGTATTACCAACAGCGTTCCTAAATAGGTTACAGTGCACTGCGAAAGCACTTCGACGAGTTTGTGACGTCATGAATAAAACTAAATGTATTATACTGTATAATACAGTGTATAATATAATGCATAATATCTCAATATAATACGTGCCCAACCCTGCTCGACAGTGCTCGAAGTTAAAATGGAACGCTATTAGTAGTATACTTTCATGACGTCATAGCGTTAGTACTCACAATAAATAAAGGAACGCACCCCTAGTCAGGCGAGAAGTCCACGTTGACGGTGGCGACACAGCCATCAGTGGTAGGAATAAGAACTGTGTTCATCGATATATAAAGCGAATTATGTATGTATGTGTGTAACAGCCACCTAATTTTTCCATCCGAATCACGGCGTTATTATTGACTGTAGTGCTTACATATCACACATAACACAATTGCGGAAGTGTTGGAAAAATACTCTGGATACTGTGCTTTTTGTAATATTTTAACCATAATAGTACTTATTCTATCATATTCCGCACAGAGTCTCACAATTGATCTCCTGTCAAAATAAGCCGATTTTCACACGTATATTTAGCAGTGTTGTAAAGGTTATTTCGGGAAATGAACACTATCCGGAGCATTTTACGAGTGTATAGGATCGACTGCAAGTATTACTTTGTTAACGTATCTTTTTGTAATAATTCAAGCGCAAAATTCGTGTGCAATTTCTCGCTCCTGACGTCATCAACCAATATGACCGCAGTGACTAACCAGGAGTCTTAAGTTTCTAAATTAATTTATTGAGAGAACTACTTACGTTTGCATCTGTTTACTGCCGCTGAGCACTATGTATGGTGATTGAGTTTCCTTTTGTTTTGCTTGCAGTAAATTGAGTGTGCCCAAAGGAGTATCCGTTGAAGACATCCTCTTCATGAGAACTTCTTGTTCAGCTTTCTTCATTCTCTTCTCCACCTAGAAAACATACACATTGCAGAATTACTACAATAACTTCGAATATAAATCACGACTTAAATGAGAAATATATTATGATAAGTTTCTACGTGGAATATATTTCTGTCATTAGAATTTAATATACCAACCTTATTTTTTCCAGGACCTTTTCCATGAAATTTATGTGACAAATATCGGAAAGCTTCCTTGGCACTTAGAACGTGACCATCATCATCGATATACTCAAGCTTAACGTTTGGCTTGAAACTGTCCTTCTCTTTGAAATCAGATGTCGGTCCGTTAAAGCGATCCCTTCGGCCAAATTTGTCGTCATCTCTGTAACAAAAATAACATTATCTAGCAAGTGCAATATTAAATTATCAACTTTTTATCAATTAGATTCAAGTTTTCTTTACTTAAAGATTTTAACTAAAGATATGATTGTGTTTTATTATTATCTTCAATAGCTAAATTTAAATATTATAAAAACAAACTAAGAATCAAAGCCCTTGAAATACGGTGTTCTGAAACTTGTGTCCACTACCAACACTAACAAGTCTTAATGATGGATAACGCTCGTAAGTCTTCGAGATATATTATATTATGCGATTGGATTAAAATAAACCTAAACAAGTCGATTAAAATGACTAATTTCAAATATTTAATCGCAATATAATTAAGTATTCCAATATGCAATAATTTCCAAACGTACTTAATTATTTAAATTCCACACTATTGTTTAATGCACTTTTGATTCTACATAATGTATATTATCCTGAAGTCAATATGTGAAAACGAGTTTTAATATTCATGCAAAGATATACCTATAGACATTCTCTTTCTCCTCTTCATATCATTCATGTAAAATTCAGTATTCAAATCATTATCCAGATTCAGTATTCAAATATCATATTGATATTTGAATCGTAAAGCACTTATTGTTGAACATTATATAATCGTTGAATAATTTACCATAAATTATACCGATTCGTATTAAATACACATGCAAGATTTACAATTACATAGTAAAATGTAGTCGCATTAAACGGAAACGAACGTCAACTTCTTCTCCTGAATATTTATTTCAGTGTTCGGTAATTTTTGCGATATAATAATCATGATTTATCCCACGAGCGAAGACTTGTCTAGAGTCTTAATATGATCCGCAGCAACATCGCATAACATAAACATACCTTAACAAATCCTACTCTCTTCTCAGCCTTCTGTTCGCCTCCTTGAGTTTAAGCGGTAAACTCTTGTAGCGGTAGTGGATCACCGGTTCCGAGCACCGTTTTCCGGGCTCTATTTAAAACTGTTAACTGACAGTTTGAAATTCACTAGAGACTTGTCTAACAGAGTGTTTGTGGAGGCGCATTCGACATGAGAATGTTTCTTACATACTCTGGCACATACGCCCTCGAATCACGTAAGAAATTTTCTTATATCGAATCGCGATAATATATGTGACCAACTTACCCGTATGTTTTATCCTCTATCGAATAATTCTGAGCTTGCAAGTGTGCAAATCGTGACGCTGACGGTCGATTGCTGTCTTCTTTTTGCAAGTAACCTTTACTCATTGCTAATTTTAAAGCGCCACCTACTCCGTGCCCAAGTGAAGGCTCTGCATCCAGAATTGCTGCCTCCATCACAACTGGTTCCGAAGTATTCTCGTCTGTTCCCATAAAATTTACATGTTAGAGAAATGCTCGGAATAGTATATGTCATAATTATAAGTCATGTCGTGTGATACTCAAAAATATTAATTTTCTCAGAAGTATATTAGTTTTGAAATTAATTTACTCCAATATGCAAAATACCTAAATGCACTGTGTTCCAGGCACCACGACCATCGTCTTCGTCTTCGTTCGCAGGTGGCTCATCTTTAATTCCATCCATTTCAAAATCCTGTAATATTTATGTTAGATAAATATAACTATAAAAATATTCATAAATATGCAATCAACTATTAAATCACATCGTATTCATCACACCATAAGTTCTTGTCCATTCTCTTCCCTGTTTCCAGCAAGTCCATATGTAGGTATATCTCCTAAGGTTCTGCAAAACTCTGCAGTAGCATTAAGAACAATATTGCCAGGCTGATTCTCCTCTGAGTTTAATTCCTGTTTTATCGTTTCAACCGTTTTTTGAATGCTTGGATGCCCTTCCTTCAAGCGCTGAGCTTTCTTCAAAGCCAACTGTAACTCCAATTCCTTATCATCTTCCTCAAGTTTTACTCCGGTAAGATCTTCTGTAGGAGCTATTAACAAAAATTGTATAAGGCTTTAGAGAAACTGTATGTATATGACTTAATAATATACAATTTACAAATGACTCAACAGATCGATTTATCTCTAATAATCTTATAACAAAGTTAAGTAAATATAATTAACTTTATAAAATGCATACCTTCTAAATCATCAACATCTAAAGCATCATTATCTTTAGAGTCTTCTGGTTTCTTCCTTCTCCTACTTCCAAGATCCCGAAGATAGTCATTATCAACAGGAAGTAAATCATCAGCCTTCAACTTCTTCTTTGTTCTAATTTTACGAATCTAGAATTATAAATTTCATGTTATGATATATATATATATATATATATATATATATATATATATATGTGTGTGTGTGTGTGTGTGTGTATGTGTGTATGCTTCAAAGTATTATTTCTTTTAACAATATTATAGATATAAAACATGTAATATACAATATACAATAATATAACATACTATATGCCATATACATATATACTTTTTTTAAATATTAATATCTTTTTCACACACATCTATTAGAAGGAAATTTTTTACCTTCTTTTTTGGTTTCTTAAACTTTGCCAGCTCTTCTTCATTGTAATATTCACTGGCTAATTTTGGTTCGGCCATTTGCAAGGTTTCTAGCTTTTTATTTGCTAAACGTTGCTTCACAGTTTCTACTTGACGTCGTTTCAACTCCACAGAGTTATTAATGCCCAATACAAAATTATCCTTTTTCTCGCCGTCGATTTCTTCATCGTATTTTTCCAGAATGTTACTTTTAGGAAGTCCATATTCATCGAAATTTTCTTCATCGTATGGATCATACGTAGGTTTTTTAGTTTTATTTAAGATGCTACGTTTGTAACGTTCACTATCGATCATATTCACATTTACAAGCAGATCACCAGTTTCATCTAATACCTCTTGATCTTTCAATGTTAGGATCACAGTTTTACCTTCCTCAAATGTTTCCTGCAAAATACATGTATTTCTCCTTCAATATTTATCACAAATAAATTTAAAAAAGAGAAGAAAAACTCAAATTTTAATTTACATGATTTATAAAAATTGTTATATATAGTAAAGAAAAACATTATTATACTTACAACATTATGTTCAACTTTAAGACCCTTTAAATCTTTCTCTGTATATGCTGTGTTACGAGCAGTATGTATTTCTTCTTTGACTAAGTTTCCAATTCCAAATTCTTCATCCAACTGATCTAACATTTTTGCCTTAAATATAAATAAGGAAGTTTTAGATATTTATAATAGATTCTCAGGAGTAATTTTATAAAATATTGTATGTTATCCTGTGATTGTATGTAATCTATAGATTGGACTGTAATCTATGGTATGTAATCTACATTAGATATAGGATTAGATATTATAAATGCAAAATTATATTACTATATCTTTAAAATATAATTACTATACATAATATTTTAAGAAAAAACTGTACATGTTAAGTAAAATCTATGATAATAAATCCAAAAATTGAGTTATAGAAAGTTAACTCTTTAAGTCAGTGTATCATATATGATACATATTTCTTAGAGCAGTTTTTACAAGTTTAAACTAATTTATAGAGACTTTGAGAAGATAAATATGGATTCATTGTGAAGTTTAGATGTTCCTCTAACAAAATCATCTGCATAGAACATTAAATTTTGCAAGTTTAATTATTCATAAACAAATTAATGTAAAAAAATTGTATTTTTAGAAAAAAATTTATTTGCCAAAATATTGCTAAGTAAACCTACGAAAAAAATGACTTGGTTGATGCTTTTTGATGATGACACAACCTTGGTTGATGCTTTTTGATGATGACGCAACTTTGGTCGATAGATTATAGATGATGATAAGTTATAGATGATGATGCACTTCAAAAATTTCAAAATTTAAGATGGCGAACTCAATATAGTGAGCTAAAATACCAACAATCAGGATAAGTTATATTTCTTCCCGTAAATAAGTGAAGTTGAGTCTGTGAATGGCTTAAATTTTAAAAGTTTCGAATTCGTGATCAGCGACGCCAAAAACCCTTGGATATCATTTTCCACGAAAATTGAGGGAGTTATAAAATTGTCGTCCATCATATTGAATTCACCATCTTGAATTTTCAAAAACAGACTTTAAATTTTAACTAGTAACTCCAAAAACTCCCAGATATTGATTGAGCAAAAAGTTGTGTAGAAAAATTTGTGACTTTAAGGGTTAAAATAGTATATTTAGCATAGTAGGTAAAATAAGTTTAAAGATATTAGAAGTATGCAGAATTAAGAAAGTGAGGAAAGAAAATGTACAGGATAACATAAAAAGCAAAAGATAGAACAGTATAAACAGGGACAGTGAAGATAGCTTTAAGGCATGATAGTGAAATTAGATATAGAAGTGTATAGTTGTACATATAAGTGTGTAGAAATACTGTAAACTAAGTCCCCTTTTGCTGAAGAAAATAAATATTATTATTACTACACACAGTATTCTTATATATGTAAAGTTAGTATATAAATATGAAAAATTGAGACATTACTCTTTCTTCTGCTTTCTTTTTTTCTTCCTCCAATTGCCTGGACTTAGTGATCCATGTGTGGGTATCATCATCAGAATCATATTCACCCAAAGATTTTACCTTGGACAAATTTGCTTCAATCTGGCGTTTTTGCTTTTGGGTACCTAGTTTTTCTCTTAGTTTCTCTGCTTTTATTTTTTCATTGTTATTTGGTGCAGGTTTGTGATAGAATTCTCCCAAATCATCCTTAATTTTACTAGGATCATCTTTAGATGTGTTATCAACTTCTAATGGTTTCAAGCCTAATTTTGCACGAAGTTTATTGGTTTCCTCGATAGATAAAGAGGTTTGTGCTGCTCCACCTTTAATGGGAGATGGACTGCGCTGTTTGGAAATTTCAGGTGGTGGAGGCGTCGATGGGTGCGATGACTTTGATATTTTTGGTGGTGGTGGTGCATTAACGATCTCAACTGAAAATAGGACAAAAAATATTTTACTCACCTATAATATAAACTAGCAATTATATATATATATATATATATATATGTATATATATATATATATATATGTATATATATATATACATATATATACATATATATACATATATATACATATATATACATATATATACATATACATACATATATATACATATATATACATATATATACATATATATACATATATACATATATATATATTTTATATATATATATATATATATATATGATATATATGATATATATATATATATATGTGTGTGTGTGTGTGTGTCGTATTTCTTACCATCGCTGTCATAGTCCTTGCGTTCTTTCCTTCTGTGCTTCTTGTGATGCCTGTGCTTCTCCGATTTCTCACGGTCGGGCGTGTAGCTCCTAGAGCGACTGCGGTGACGCTTCTTTTTAGTATCACGAGATTTTTCGGTTTTGTGACGCTTATTAGAACCCATTGTTGACGTTTTGGATTTAATGCACTTGTGGAAATTATAGAATTACTTACTTATAACTTTATAATGATTAAATATCACTATTACGAGCCAGAGTATCGAGTAACTCAAGGTATCTGAGTACGGCAAACACGCTGTAAACTACCTCGATACACCTCTTTCTCACTTCGCCATATTGGCTGCGTCACTTCCGACGGATGCGTTAAAGCTGCGTTCCGAAACTCACAACCAGGGCCCCTATTCTTGAAATTTTTGCGTATATGTAATTTTCATTGCGTAGCTATTTTATGGTATGATTAAACCTGCGCAGTAAAACTTACGTATACGCAACTATTTCAAGAATAGGGGCCCAGTGCTGGGATTCTGTAAAGCCAGCGGCATATGATGCTTGTTTCCTGCTGGATTGCTTGCTGGATGGAAATACTCTATTCTGATTGGTCCATCTTCAAAAATGCACCAATCAGAACAGAGTATTTCCATCCAGCAAGCAATCCAGCATTTTGTACATGTATATTAGTGTCAGCCTACAACCTCGTTTTAAGCTTTAAGCGTAAGCAACTGACCAATCACAATCGATTATTCTTGAGACAATAAAGAGAATAATTGACTGTGGTTGGTCAGTTGCTTAAGGCTTAAAGCTTAATGCGATTTTGTAGACCGACACTTACGTTTTTTACATATTTTACGTAATTTTTACATGTATATTACGTAAATGTAAAAAACCCTAGAATTTGTCAAATGTCCCAACCCTGGTTGAGACGTGTTCGAACACGTTCGGATCTGATTTTTTTAGAATTCGTACCTCAGTACCGTGGATGAAAAGACAATAGAGGTCTGTTTTCTATTCCTGCACTGATGAACTGGTGCAATAAGTTAAAGCAAGACAAGTATTTTTTCTCGCTCTAACTTATTGCACCAGTTCAGCAGTGCAGGAACGAAGAACAAACTTTAGAGATAAGTCTGAGTCCAAGTAAAATAAAAAGAGACAAAATAATAAAAGACAAAAGAGAGAGAGAGTGGGACATTTAAACATCCATTTAAATGTATAGGAGAGTAAAGCATCTCTGGGCACCAGGAGGAAAATAAAGTCTATTTAGATTTCTTTTCTATTCTTTTACTTTATTATTTGTATAATTTATAAGGATTTATATATGATTCATATATAAATATCTACGTGTAAATATAAAAATTAATTATATCTTACGTAAATACATTAAAAATTTATAATATGAATGTTTATAAATTTACAAGAATTAATAAAAATTAATAATAGTACTTTCACATTGAGTAAAATTTATTTTTACAGACGGCAATAATACGATTCATGAATCACCATATCTGGTGTAACATCCTTGACAGATGCACAACCTAAAAGAGATATGAAATAATTAAGTAACTGATGAGACAGAATTTGAGAAATTAATAACATCTGTTGTAACTTGCCAGTCAATGTAAAAGCTAAGTCAATTTCTTTTTTCATAAGTTCGAGAACCTCTTTGGCGCCTTTCTCACCGTCGTATGCCAGACCCCAAAGCATCGGTCTGCCAAAGAATACCTAAAGGATAGAACACAACTGATCAATAACAAAAACATAGATAACGAGGTGTACGCATATACAATATGATCCGAATATTGTCGCAAGCTGTTCGATACATTCGTACCATTTTTGCACCCAGTGCCAAGGCTTTAAACACATCAATACCCTGCCTCACTCCCCCGTCCATATAGACTTCGACCTTATCTCCCACCCCTCTGCTTATTTCCGGCAAAGCTTCGATCTGCAAATATAAATTAACTTAATAATTCGTATTGATCCTCGAATATAAAGTGAATGTTCAATACTGTTTAAAAAATTTCTACTCAGTGTAAATATCAATAACATAACATCAATATTATTATTTCCTACTCAAAAATACACAATATATAACTTGTGTTTCATGTAATTGTTACATTGTTATATAACACTGATATAATCCCAGACAACACAATCTACTGAAAGATGTCGTAAAAGTGTTCTGTCTCTTTTAGATGTCTTTTGGATATTTTTAAGGCGTCCTTTAGTAATTTAGCGCTATCTGAAATGTTATGGTTTATTGGATAAGTCGTTCTAAGTACGAGAACTGAACCTACTGTAGCTGGAACACCGTCTATCTGACGTGCACCATGATTTGACACGATAATACCAGCAACCCCAATTTCCACAGCCAATCGTGCATCTTCAATCGTTAGGATTCCCTTGAGAATAATCGGCAGTGTTGTAATCCTGCAACGAATCAGCTCTAATCATCTTGAAACGACTCGCTCGATGCAATCAACTCCATGATAGATGTTGTTCAGATAAGTCAAGTACGATGACGATGTCAACATGAATACCTTTTGAGCCATTTTATATCTTCCCAAGTAATGGAGGGGTCAAACAATTCGGCGACGTATTTATTAATGGCAGAGCCGTTTTTTGAGGAACTTGTTTGTTGCGACAAATTACCTTCGAAATTCGCAAACCTGAAATGGTATATTTGTTTATAATATTGTAAGAAACTAAAGAGAATTTCGCGAAAAAATTAACTCGATAACATAAAAAGGCATAAATACTTAGGCTAACTAATAGATCGCGAATAAAAACACAGGCGCCTAATACTTGCGAGAGATCTCGCTTTTCAGTGACCGATTATTACAATATCATATATAGAGAAAGAAACAAAAGGAGGACAAGGTCAAAGAGAAAGAAAGTAAGAGATTTGATGTTTCATTGAGTCACTCATAAAGGGCAGAATATAGGAAAAGCATAGGAAGCATTGCACACAAAAGAAAAGATCAGAAGTTTCTTTTAAGCCACTTGACGACTTTGTAAGATCAGTTAAGACTCTTGATTCCATTGCTTGGATTGATGATGTCAGAAGTGAAAAAATGTATGCCAAAAGTTCTTGTGTGCCATTTTCAAATAAAAAGATATTTATTTGAAAAAATACTTCAAATCGTATTTGAGCATGCTTGTAAAATGCTTAAAAAACTCTCCTTTTTACTAGCTAATAGTTAAGTCATATATCTCTTTTTGTCTTTCTCTTTCAAATTAGACAAGGATATTTCACTGTTAGCTTACCAAGAGAGATTGGAAAAATCAACCCTAAATGTCACGTAGCTCTAAAGTGCATAGAGATAAGTGGTCGATATTTTAATACCGCGAAATTCGATTAGCCTCTCTACTTTTACTCATAAATGTCAAATACCTCAGGTGGCTAGGCAAAGCAAAATTATTCTTCACGTCGGCGCGTCTATCACCAAATATCGGCGCATCGACAGTGACGACCAATGCCTTGAAGCCGGAACGTTCAGTGCGTCTAATTAAGTTCAAAGTAACGCTCCTATCGCGATAAATATAGAGTTGGAACCATTTTATGGCATTGGGCGCCGCTTCCGCCACTTCTTCTATGCTGCTCGTCGATATCGTCGACAGTATGAAAATCGTTCCCGCTGTCTGAGCAGCTGCAAATTGACAAAACGGAAATTATTGTTTGTTGAGGCCGTCATGCAAGAATACGACGTCATGAACATTATTGCGTAATTAACGTGAGAATAGCTCGAATAGTCTGACAATGTATGGATGAAATACCTAGCGAGTATGTAGGTTAGTTGTTAAATCTATTGCAAATTTACTCGCATCTCGAATTTGTAAAAATCAATTAATTTCAAGTCTGTTCTTTTCAGTTGACTGCTGAACTGGTGCAATAAGTTAAAGTGAGACAAGTATATGTTTTTTCACTCTAACTTATTGCACCAGTTCAGCAGTACAGCTAAAAAGAACAGACTATTCATTACGTCTCCGTGTTGCGTTTTTTTTTGTTTTTTTTTTCACGTTCCGAAGTTGCTTGGTTATCGAAGTTATCGCTGGCATTGTTGCCTCTTTTCCGATACCGATTGGCTGTGCGTGTGGCCGACTTCGTGTCGCGCCGGGCTATCATCGTGGCGGAGTCGAGTGACAGTTTACGTGCGTATTACGAGAACGGGATTATAACGAGGGAAAATGAGAATAGGAGAAAATAGTAGAGAATGAGAGAGAATAAAGGAGAATTAAGAGAAATTAAGAGAAAATAAGAGAGAATGGGAGAGAATAAAGGAACATGACAACATTTAGCCGTATTAAAATTCGTATATATATGTATATATTTATGTATATGAGACTATAATAATAATTATACATATGAGACTATGTATATTATGTCTATGGTCTCTTTCTACATGTTGGTTTCACTTTTCTGGCCGTTTACGGGGTCCATGTATACTACGTCCATGGTTGTACTCAAATGTGAATGCAGATTACAGGTTTGGGTGAGAGAGACAGGGAGAGACAGGGAAAGACAGAAGAGGCATGGAGTAGCGGGGAGAGATGGGAAGAGGAAGGGAAAGACAAGGAAAGACAAGGAGAGATAAGGAGAGACAGGGAGAGACAGGGAAAGACAGAAGAGGCATGGAGTAGCGGGGAGAGATGGGAAGAGGAAGGGAAAGACAAGGAAAGACAAGGAGAGATAAGGAGAGACAGGGAGAGACAGGGAAAGACAGAAGAGGCATGGAGTAGCGGGGAGAGATGGGAAGAGGAAGGGAAAGACAAGGAAAGACAAGGAGAGATAAGGAGAGACAGGGAGAGACAGAAAAAGACAGGGAGAAAAAGGAAGAGACGGGGAGAGACAGGGAAAGACAGAAGAGGCATGGAGTGGCGGGGAGAGATGGGAAGAGGAAGGGAAAGACAAGGAAAGACAAGGAGAGATAAGGAGAGACAGGAAGAGACAGAAAAAGACAGGGAGAGACAGAAAAAGACAGGGAGAAACAGGAAGAGACGGGGAGAGATAGGAAAGGCAGGAAGAGGCAGGGAGAGACAATGCAGATTACAGGAAAAGACAGGGAGAGAGAGAGAGAGAGACAGGGAGAGATAGGAGAGGCAAGGAGAGACAATGCAGATTACAGGAAGAGACAGGGAGAGAGGGAGAGACAGGGAGAGACAGGGAGAGACAGGAAGAGACAGGGAGAGAGGGAGAGGCAGGGAGAGACGTGGATAGACGGGGTGAGACGGGGAGAGATGGGAAGAGACAGGGAAAGACAGGGAAAGGCAGGGAGAGACAGGGAGAAACAGAGAGAGACGGGGAGAGACAGAGAAAGACAGGGAAAGATAGGGCGAGACAGGGCGAGACAAGGAAAGACAGGGAGAGACAGGAAGAGACAGGAGAGGCACGGAGAGACAGGGAGAGACAATGCAGATTATAGATTTGTGTATGAGTTTTTCGCGACGTAATTAAAGTATAATGAAATATAAAGAAAGGAGATGGAAGGCGCGCACGTAGCGCGCGCTGTGTGCTAGTTATTTAAAACAGTCGTGGCATCGATTACATTGTTACAATATTCGAGCTAATTTTAGACTTGGTTTCTAACCGGTTTTAATCTACATACGATTGCATCACATAGGCTATATGCAACATGCGTAACGATCAACTTGACATTATTGCATTATTCATAACACTTGTAGGTTTCTTGTTGAGAGATGGATATACAAAATATACAAGAAACAAATGCACTTTCCTTCTCGTACACTTTGTCTTTACATTTTATCGTAAATGTAGCTTTCATTAGCCTATATTGGATTTGCAGATTGAAAATAGATAATTGAAGATTGAAACTTGACCAATCGCGACGAAGCGAGCTAAGATAATTAGTTGATTTGTCATTTATAATCTTTAATCTTCACAATCTTCAATCTGCAATACCCAATCAGAAATAACCTTTAAAAAATCGTGAATATCAATAACATGAACGTTGACCAAACATTCGCATTCGTTTGTAGAATGAAGTTGACATTGGCATACGTTGGTCTCATTTTCTGTTATTGTAGAGATACATAAATGCTTGGTCTATATGTCATTGCTTCTTGAATCCTGTCTATATTTTAATATAAGGTAAAAATTCATTGTTGGTATTGTTAAATTTATTACTACCTCAATTATTCTATTACTACTTAGATCCCCTTATAGAAATATCATACTAAGGGTCAGTTTATCCAACCTCTTGCTAAGCTAACTAACAGTTAAATCTTATGTCTGTTTCTACCTAATTTAAAGGAGAAACAAAGACAGACGTATGAGTTAACTGTTAGTTAGCTTAGCAAGAGGTTGGAAAAACCGGCCCTAAGAATCATTGATAATTACTTATTTTCAATATTAAAAATACAATACCGGCCCTAAGAATCATTGATAATTACTTATTTTCAATATTAAAAATACTGGATAATAAATAATTATCAATGATTCTTAGTATGATATTTCTATAAGGGTCTAACACTACAATTGGTACAATTGTACGATGGCGGCTCATAGCGGAGACTTTGGAACTAATTTTCTAAAAATAAGGGGTCTAATGGCTCCTGTATACAGGACATGGAAATACCTGCCGCGCGGCAAGAAGCTATACGATAGCCAATAAACTTTCAGTTTTTATAGAAAAACGGTACATTGATTGGATATCGCATCGGCAATTCTTGCTGCGCGGCAAACGTTTCCACATCTTGGGCTGGTATTCCATTACCGTAATTCCGACAGTTGTCGGATCGGTAGGCGTCGTTGCGCAGTTTTTCCACGGTATAAAAAAGCTGCGCAACGACGCCTACCGATTCGACAACTGTCGAAACCACGGTAACGGAATACCAACCCTGTGCTGGGATTCTGTAACTCGCTATTGGAGTTAATAACAGTTTCGTTATCGTTGCGCAGCTTTTTTATACCGTGGAAAAACTGCGCAACGACGCCTACCGATTCGACAACTGTCGAAACCACGGTAACGGAATACCAACCCTGTGCTGGGATTCTGTAACTCGCTATTGGAGTTAATAACAGTTTCGTTATCGTTGCGCAGCTTTTTTATACCGTGGAAAAACTGCGCAACGACGCCTACCGATTCGACAACTGTCGAAACCACGGTAACGGAATACCAACCCTGTGCTGGGATTCTGTAACTCGCTATTGGAGTTAATAACAGTTTCGTTATCGTTGCGCAGCTTTTTTATACCGTGGAAAAACTGCGCAACGACGCCTACCGATTCGACAACTGTCGAAACCACGGTAACGGAATACCAACCCTGTGCTGGGATTCTGTAACTCGCTATTGGAGTTAATAACAGTTTCGTTATCGTTGCGCAGCTTTTTTATACCGTGGAAAAACTGCGCAACGACGCCTACCGATTCGACAACTGTCGAAACCACGGTAACGGAATACCAACCCTGTGCTGGGATTCTGTAACTCGCTATTGGAGTTAATAACAGTTTCGTTATCGTTGCGCAGCTTT
This sequence comes from Odontomachus brunneus, assembly GCF_010583005.1. NCBI lineage: Eukaryota > Metazoa > Arthropoda > Insecta > Hymenoptera > Formicidae > Odontomachus > Odontomachus brunneus. The sequence continues at coordinate 599,740 of NW_022639553.1, read as the reverse complement.
TGTATATCGTAGAAAAGCTGCGTAATGATAACGAAATTGTCGTTAACTCCAATAACGAGTTATAGAATCCCAGTACTGGGTCCTTATTCTTGAAATAGTTGCATATACGTAAGTTTTACTGCGCAGGTTTAATCATACTATAAAATAGATGCGCAATTTAAATTACGTATACGCAAAAATTTCAAGAATAGGGGCTCTGCACTGGAATTCTGTAACTCGTTATTGGAGTTAACAGTTTCGTTATTGTTAACTCCAATAACGAGTTACAGAATAGGGCTACTGGGGCCCTATTCTGTAGGACTACTGGGATACTATTCCGTAACCACTTACCGACAATTGTCAGATCGGTAGACGTCGTTGTGCAGCTTTTTTATACCATAGACGTCTACCGATCCGACAATTGTCGGATAAGTTGTTACGGAATAAGGCCTCTGTGTGCAGAAGCAAAATGATCAACTACTCTTAATTTAAGGTGCGATCCACTAGACAGTGCAAACGCTTTGAAGCATTTATATGTTTCAAAGCAATTATAGCGTTTAATGGATCGCAAGCCGTTATTTCTGCAAAATTAGTTCTGAAGTTTTCGCTACGAACCGCCACCGTACACATTGACCTAGAGAACCTCTAGTATAGAGAATCGCCAACTTGGTCATGTGACCAGCTACTCAGCTACTCTGCGATTGGCTGGCATAAACATGTACGGATTTGGACATTGCGACGCCGATGTAAAACCATATATATATATAAGCATTTATTTGCATTGGCGTCGCAATGTCTAAATCCGTATATATTTATGTCAGCTAATCAGCTGGTCACGTGACCAAGTTGGCGATTCTCTGTACTAGAGGCTTTCTACATTGACCAATCGAAGTAATGATAGATTTAAGATAATCATATTAGAACAATTCAGTAGTGAAAAAACCATTAATATTCATTAAACCTTTTTTAGACATGAATATCAAAGATAGCTGATTGAAAATTGCTTAAACAATCACGACCAGGCGAGCTAAGAAAGAAATTAGTCGAGTCGTTAATTATATTCTTTGATCTTGCTAATCTAGGTTGTATTCCAAAACATCTTTTTCGAGGAAAATTTTACTTTTAAATCTATAGTTCATCTTACATATACTATAGACTTGAGAATAAAATTTTCCGCGGAAAGGAATGTAACCCTACAATATAAGATAATATCTAATCAGAGACGGATTTGAAAAATTCAAAAGTTTGAAAATCAAAATGAATCTCCATTACACCACAATAGAAATAATGAACACGGCGCCAAATGGAGCATTGTGCAGCAAGGATCGTTTGAGAATTTCCGACAGAAAATATCGCCCTGTTACGGTAAGTGCGTTTGGACTAATAAACGCTTCGTACAATCGTCTAATTATCGCAGCCTTATTTAGCGCGCTTATTATATCATTATTGATGTTAAACGGCCGGAACCGTTACGTTTGTACAGGTGCAAAAACGCATGTGAGATCGTGCGGTTAGAACCGACGATAGAGAGAACAAGTTCTTTGAAAGGATCCCTCCCGGCCCGTTTAGTCTCAGTTAACGCGTGACAGTCGCGCGTGTCGTTTGTATTGTGTCCGCACTCGTGTGTACATATCGTACTCTAGCAATTATCGCGTTTTGTGACGCGATAAACAGAAATAAGTAAAAAATTATTCACTTCCTTCACGAGACGTGTGACAAATGACGTTGTCATATCGTTATCATGCAGTGTGCCCGCCGTGCACGCAATGGATGACGCAAAGTGAGGTTAAGTCCTGAGAGTACCGGGCACCCCGCGACATGACTCTCGCACAAAGAAGATGAGGCGAAACGTCATCAGCTTGATCAAATTCTTCTTCCTGGCGGCCTTCACGGTGTTCCTCACCGTCGTGGTATTTCGTTACATGCGGACGCCGCCTAACCGTCAACTCTCGACGTCGCTCGACGCCTTGATCGCGGCGGTCGCCGTCGGCCGCAGGACTCCCGGAGACAGCAACCGGGAGAACGACGAGCGTCCGGATCAGGTATTTACCAGCCGGAATCAAGAGAGAGATCTACGTGATATCCTTGGACTCAATTGTCCGTCACGGTAGCTTGAGCATCGCGCGTCAACAGAGAGTAGAAATCGGTGGTAACGTTTCGTTGATTTCGATTTTCTCTGACGCGCTCGCACATCGATTGTCGAGTACGAGGGAGAGTATTGAAACCGGTTTTAAATTCGCGAGCTGTAATTTTCTGTAGTGTGGAAATGCGCGAGAGCGAGAATCCTCGCGTCGATCGACGGACGTTTACACGCACGCATGAATCGCGAGGATCATTTTCGCATGTTATGATTTTGGAATCTGTTGTTATCGTGTACCGATTATGATGCGTTTTGATCGGTGTGCATCTTGGAAACCTATTTTCTTTGTATGCAGTGATTAACACAAACGAGTTCTCATCTCGGTCTCTCTCGCATTCCTAGTGATCAGGAGCGTACGAAAGCGATTGTATATCCAGATGATTTAGTTCTCTCTTTAATTGTACAGATTTTGTTGATCTTTAACTTTGTAATATAATGGTCTAGTTTTAGTTATCTAAATTCTTAGTTGTTTGAAAAAAGTAATTGTAATTTTGATGAGAAGAAAATATGGAATTATATATTGTAAAAGATTCTTACTTTATGTGTATAAGTATGCTTAAGTAATGGAAAATTAGTTTTCTTTTCAACAAGATTCATGAAATTTTCTTTCTTATTGCTGATTCCAACATATTTTATAGTAGATTTAGTTACATACAGATTTTAATTATTGATATTTAATGTAATGCAATAGTTTTGAGTTTTGATATTCTTGGTTGTTTTAAAAAATAATTATAATTTTGATAAAAGAGTATGAAATTACTCATTGGAGCAATATATACATTGTTTATAGTATATTGGAGTAAATTCATATTTTATGCCTGTAAATGTACTTATATAATGGAAAATAAAAGTCTTCCTTATAACAAGACTTGTGAAACTTTATTTGCTATTGCTAATTTTAACATATTCTATAGGACATGGATGACAAAATCGATTGGCATGACTACAAGAAGATTGAAGCAGAGAGTAAGCAAACTGGAATGGGGGAGCATGGCAGACCAGCCTTCCTCTCCCCATCTCTCGACTCACTGAAGGAAAAATTATACCAAGTAAATGGATTCAACGCTGCTCTCAGCGACGAGATCTCCGTAAATCGATCAGTGCCTGATATTCGTCATGCAGACTGCAGAAAGAAGAAATACTTGAGAAACCTAGATCCTGTTTCTGTAATAGTGTCTTTCCATAACGAGCATTTCAGCACATTGCTGCGGACTTGCTGGAGCGTGATCAATCGCTCACCGCCTTCTCTCCTGGAGGAGATAATACTGGTCGACGATGCCAGTACGAAGGTGGAATTGAAGAAGAAGTTGGACGACTACGTCGCCAAGAACTTGCCAAAAGTAACGATTGTACGATTACCAAAACGTTCGGGATTAATTAGAGGCCGATTGGCGGGCGCAAAGAAAGCCAGAGCTAACGTGCTAGTATTCCTCGATTCGCACAGCGAGGCTAATGTGAACTGGTTGCCACCGCTGTTGGAACCTATCGCGCAAGACTACAAAACCTGTGTTTGTCCGTTCATCGACGTGATAGCTTATGAGACCTTCGAGTACAGAGCGCAGGACGAAGGCGCACGTGGCGCATTCGACTGGGAATTGTATTACAAGCGGCTTCCACTGCTTCCAGAAGACCTGAAGAGACCCGCGGAACCCTTCAAGAGTCCCATAATGGCGGGTGGTCTGTTCGCTATCAGTACCAAGTTCTTTTGGGAACTTGGCGGTTACGATCCGGGCTTGGACATATGGGGTGGCGAACAATACGAGCTGTCTTTCAAGATCTGGCAGTGCGGCGGACAGATGTATGACGCACCGTGCTCTAGAGTCGGTCACATTTACCGCAAGTTCCCGCCATTCCCCAATCCCGGCCGTGGCGACTTTCTCGGGAAGAATTACAAGAGAGTTGCCGAGGTATGGATGGACGAGTACGCGGAATACATCTACAAGAGACGGCCACACATGCGCGCATTGGACCCCGGAGATCTGTCAGAGCAGAAGAACCTGCGTGTGAAATTGCACTGTAAGCCGTTCAACTGGTTCATAGAGAACATAGCCTTCGATCTCGTGGAGGTTTACCCGCCGATTGAGCCAGACGACTTTGCCTCCGGCGAGATCAGGAACATGGGTGCGACAGATCTCTGTCTGGACTCCAAGAAGCGGAAGAGGGACGAGCTGGTTGTCGTGGACACCTGCATTAAAGACAATCCGAGAGTGTTCGGGGAGCAGGAGTTCCGGCTGACCTGGCATAAAGATATCAGGCCGAAGGATCGCACAGATTGCTTGGATGTGTCGAGAGGCGAGGAGAAGGCGCCAGTAAGCCTATATCCTTGCCATGGGAAACAGGGCAATCAGTTGTGGCGTTACGACGTCGAGAAGCAGTGGCTGATGCACGGTTACTCGTCCAGATGTCTGGATACCGATCCGGGTAGCAGGAAAGTCTATGTGACTGCTTGCGACAAATCTTCGGCCACCCAGAAATGGCGAATAGAGCAGGTCAACATGAAGGCCATTAACAATTGGGAGAACATAGGACCCAAGCTCAAGTGAGAGAAAAGAACCTCTTCCCTCATACTGCCATAAAGTTTCATAAGTAGATTTCTCGCGTTGGGTTCCTACTTGTCTAGAAATCTAAGAACAATTCATTTATATATGTATATTCCTAGTTACTAGTCATCGCAAATTCTCCATTTGGACAATATACCGCACCTGTATTAGCAATCGATGACGAGAAAAAAAAAAGAGAGAGAAAGAATCGACCATCGCGTAAATCATTTTGCACGTAGAGTAAGGCAAGATTTTGGTTCCTTGGCAATACGGATGGGAGAGCTAGTGTCTTCGTATCGGTACGCTTATGTCTCCACTATACATATCGCATAAGCGCTCTATCGTGCCTTACATTACATAGCCACATTTAGAAGTACGATATACGAATCGTATATCGTACAATTTTAACACACACACACACACACACATACATACATATATATATATTATATATATATATATATATATATATATTATATATATATATATATATATATATATATATATATATATATATATATATATATATAATGTTTATTTCTTCGCTCAAATTAATATTACGACACACATCAGCATTATATCCTTTTAATATATATCTCGTATTAAGCAGGACTGATATTTCATTTACATTATAGTATAAGTCGTTGCAATAAAATCAAGCAGAGTATTAGATGCTCTGCTGAGAAATCGCGCAAGTGCGATTATATAATACTTACAAAGATTCATTCCATTATTATTAATTCATGTAACATGAACGATTGTTTAACTGTATAAACAAATATTACGAGCGGATTAATGCAATCAGAAAACACACGAAATTATTTTTCGGTTTTGATGCATCGTCATGAGCAGATTGCAGAATAACTTAAAACATATGTGGTATACATTTTGTTCTCGACAACAGCGTTATAAAATAGATTAAAACATAGTAACATCTGCCTTGGTATTGAAGAAATTAGATAGAAAAAAATAGTGATATAGATTGTCGGGAAAAATACAAATAAATTACCTATTCCCCGCGATTATTACACATTATTTTGCAATGTGTCCACATGTGATCGATATCGATTGAAACGCATTTAGACAACAAATCAGAGCTGTTTGAAATGTCTATTCGATACATCTATCGGTGTATTCGCTTATGTTAGTGCTTGTGCACGGATCTTTAATAAATACAGCATGGTGAGCGAACATCAGAAAGGAATTGTTAACTGTCTGTGATCGTTGGTGTCTGGACTAATCTTTGATTATTATGACTATTTTTATAACGACTATTTATGTATGATTTAATAAACGTTTGTATTGAACACCCTTATATATCCAAATAAATGCAAGTCCCGAAACCTTGACAGTAAATCATATACGACAAAGTTGTAGCATCAATCAACCAACAACACTCCTCACCGCATGTTATGTTCATCTTTCGCGGCAATATTTCAGGAATATTTTAAACTAAATGTTCACTTACCTCTTGCACTAGCGCATTCCCCATCGGGGTGTGCCATGCGTTGCATTGCGGTGGGTGCAACTCCCAAAGGCATTGAAACTTTCTGACCGAGCACTGTCGTGCTTATATCCCTCTTGGACACGTCCCGCAAAAATCTGGGACGTATTCTGTATCTGCGAGAATACAATGAAGAATTAGAACAATCGTGCAACAATTGATCAACAAATGATTATATCGTTGTAAAACAAATTGCGACAAAACTTGTATGAAAGTGTATACACATTTTCCAAAACCGCCAAGTACTTCAACTTAGTTTTTGCAACTGTAGTTTTAACTAGATGGACTGTGTAAACGATTGTATTTGTGCAACAAAAACGTTCACAAAAAAATTGCACGTACAACGCCATCACGCTCAATATACACTTGGTATCGGTCGAGATTAGCGTTCGATTTTAATTATTTCGAGAAGAAATTTGTGAATTTACTTGTTAAACGCCTCCTTGTTTAATTTTACACTGTACTCCGCCCCCGCGCCGCTTTTATAGTAATCTCTCACAGAAGTAGGCAAATGTTTCAGAGCATGTTCCTCGTAGTCTTCGACACACACGTACGCTGTCATTTTCGGATTGTTTTAGCAAACTAGTAAATCTGAAAATTAATGAATTTATTTTATCACAAATTAGAAAATTTAACGAAACAATTAAGGCTCCTTTACAATTAATGTGAATAACAAAGCCAGTGTAAGATCTCACTTCTAAAAGGTTTCAAAAAAATTTCTCCAAGAATTCTTGCTTTTCACAAAGAAGGTATGTTTCTTCTTTAAAAAAACTCTAGTGTGAGTTCTTCAATTTTCAAAAGACGACTAAAATCCCAGGTAGCAAGGTGATGTCTAAAGACGTCATTAAAATGTCATTAAGACGTCATACACGTCTTAATGACATCGTAATGACATCATTGACGTCTTTATAATGTCGACATTGCTACCTGAGATGTGTGGACAACTCTTGTGAAAATTCGTATAAATGCTCCTTTTTCACTTTTATTCTCACGACTGAGTGAGTTTCGCAATTAAAATCTTACATTGGCTCTTATTAGCTTCTTTTTATGGTGAAATCAGAAAGATATTAATTGGTGAATTGCGATCTGTAGCAAAAGTAACATTTCATCGTGTTTTTCTTTCGTAAATGGATTATAGCGAAAATTTCTGCATTAATGCCAAGCGCTCGTGTCTTTCAATTTATAACTCGCAATCGATATAATGCGATTTTGCTCATGAGTATTATATCTAACGATAAAGTAATGTTAGATAGTGTAATAATAATCTTATCTATGCATTATTGCATGATCGAAATTATATGATATTATCTTATTATTTTGTTATTATTATTATGATTGCATAATGCGTTATCGCTTATGCGCGGAAAGAATGAAAGTCAAGGCGCGCATGTATGCGATAATGACGCGCGAGATATAATGACTATTTTTAAATAAAGTATAGAAACGTTGTAGCTGTTGAACGATAATTACGATGGCTCGGCTACGGTTAAAGGGTACATAGCTTCACATTTAGCGCACTAAATTAATAAAGTCAAAGCAGGCGACTTATAATTTTGCGAACAGTCGAAATGCTTTGCGCTGTTTACTTTCTCTTATACAATTGTTCTAATGCTCACAGGATGTTGCCGCAAATTTATCGAAATATAATATACAGTGCACTCGGTTTCGAAACAGTTTCAACACTTTCCTCGATGCAACGCGCAGTCAATATCTAATGAAAGAACTTGCCCAGTAAGCAAGGAACATTAAATTAACGTTTAGAAACGTTGACTTCATGTGCATTGTTTGGACATTTTTTAATAATATTGCATTTATATTTTTCACGTTATTTTGCGATATGATTTTTCTGAATGTTGTTTAAACATTCTAAAAACATTACAAAAAATATATTTTTCAAATGTTATTTTAACATTTATTTGAGATCAATGCAACATCTTAAAAATATTTCTGACGATTAAAACGTTATGGCAACCCTATTTTAACATTATTGAAACTTCCAAATCGCGGTCAAAGTATGTTCATAATAATGTTCAATACAATATTAAAAACTACATATTTGACAATATTACAGGTTCTTGAATATCATTGTAGTAACGTTATATTAATGATTTCTTGCTTTCTGGATATCCTTTAAAAATTATTAAAAAACAAGTTCTATTAGACCTCAACTGCATCTTAAACTACTTTGAGAAGAAAATTGTTCAAACGATGTTGAAATTAAGTATATACGGCGATATTGATAGTGATAACGTCAACATAGTAATCGATAGGATATCTTGTTTGCTCTATTACGAAAACTTTGCCGACAAGGTTATAAACTGACGAAGCTTACCGCTTGAATTACTCGCTGACTTCATTCGCTCATTTAAATCGTCAACAGACAACTGACTGTCTTGAAGCAGAATTCTGTAGATAAGACAGTGGTGATTAAAGATGTACCTCGGTTCTGCTCAGTTGTAACTGATAAAACTATTTCAACTTCTGTTTGAAATATCACTAAACTAATATCTGTTTTTGTTCAAAAACACTGTGCATAAATACATCGATTATCTTCTTTGCTTATTAAGAATTAATGGTAACTCTCATTAAGTCTTTCACATATTGAAAAAATAAATAAATTTTAGCAAATTATATGTTCTCATATACACACAAAGCAACAAGTTACAGCGATAGTGATTATGGAAAATTGAAAAGTCGAGATCTCGCGTTTAAAAAGTAATAATGAAGCTTACTGTCCAAATTGATCACTGTCTTCATCCACTCATCTCGATTATCCACAGACGACTGACTGTCTTGAAGCAGAATTTCGCGAATAAGAGAGTGACAATCAAGAGTGTATCTCAATTAGGTTATTTTTAGTCGTGCAACTGATAAAACTTTTAATTTAAGGTCTACTTGTGTAAAAGTGCGTTATGTTTGAATACATTGATTATCTTCTGCCACTGTCGAGTATAACTTGATAACGACGATCAATAAGCCTTTCACGAATAGAAAGAACCAGAAGTAATTTTGACAAATCATATATTCTCGTTTCAGTGAGTATTCTGGGAGCGTCCCGATTGCCCACAGTACGATTGCACACAAACCAATCGATGATAAGAATTATCTAGTGAATTACCAGATCGAACCAATCATTACAATTTGTGGTCAATCGTACTGTCGGCAATCGGGACCCTCCCGAGAATTCTTCTCAAAGAATTGAAAGCTGATAGTAAAGCGTTTTTAAGGGGGCATACACCTAGATGGATCAAAACGAAGTCTAATTTTGCGAATTTTTTGTGGAAAAACGGATAGAGATAGAGAAATCGGGTTTATTCCATTGTAAAGATGATACTTTTCCCTATTTACCATTACCATGTTTATTAAAATATAAAATGGAGGCACTATTCAAATTTCCATGCGTCATGTTTTCTGAAACAGGATTTGCTATGACCATTGCTGCTCGCACAGGACTCATCTGAAAGCAAAATGTCACAAGTATTATAAAATTTAAACATAGATCTTATGCTTGACGTAGTTTTTCAAAATATTATATTTAAATAAAATGGCAGCTGGTCAAAGTTAACATAACGATTTTTCTCAAAAAATGTTCGTTTTTAGCTACGAAAAAAAATTAAGCATCGTAGGAAAAAAATCCTACGTCAACGTTGCTAGTTTTCAGTATATAGAAAAAATGTGTAAAATTGCAAATCGATCGATCGAGCCGTTTTCAAGATACAATGGTCACGCGTTTTGAAAACTACGTTTTGAGAAAAACGCGTTTAAAGTTTTACATTCAGTTTACACTACAAAAACAAAAGTTTTTTTACACTTACACTGAATTGTCTACTCCAGGATCATAAAGCAAACCTTCTACCGAAGTGGCTGCTTCTAGAAAATCGCTTTAGTGTTATCGGCGACGTATTTCCTCTCCTCCTTTGTGTTGTTTAGTGCACGCACCTGTCTGTAGTATGCGGTCCTCGTCTTCTGCAGCGACATATACATGTGCAAGGCCTACCTGCACTTGCATTTCTTGAAGAGTTTGTAACAATGCTCGTGCACCTTCATTAAATATGTCGTAATATAAGTAGCTAATTTCACAGTTATAGCGTCACTGTACATAGTTACCCAACCGTTCGTGTTTTGAAATCCAACTCTGAGGCTTGCTACTGGTAAATACAATGAATAGAAAAAGACCCTTTTTTGACCTGCATGAATTTGAACGGTTCTGTCGCAAATGCATCTACCTGTTGTCTTCAACGCGCTCGAACCTATTCATCTATAGTTATGTGTAACTCCTCTATTTTCCGCTGAATTGATTTAGACTCGATTTACAATAGATAGAGTAAGGAGTAGGAGTAGGAGTAAGACGAAATGGAAATAATTATTTCGCTTACTCCCTTACTCCAATAAAAGTTTATACATCACATGGAGTAAGCCTGAATTAAGTAGTAAGTGCTGAAGTAAGGAGCTGGAGTAAAGGAGTAAGCGAAATAAATTATTCTCATTTCGTTTTACTCCTACTCCTGCTCCATCTATTGTAGATCGGGCCTTATAACAACGTTAACAAAAACGTTCTTAAGACATTATACTTTAAAAATATGTAAAAAAAATCGATTTTTTCATCACCTCTTGGTATATATGCCTCCTTAAGTCTTTGAGTCAAAAGTGCTTTGCGCTTTGCGCAAATTCCAATGTTTCAATAGTAGTTTAAATTTAGACTTAGGTTCACATCTAATATACTATGAAAATAAGAAATTATGTAAATTTAAACTACTGATAAAAAATCGACTCCAAGACTTCTACAGCGGAGAAATCTGAGGAGACGGGTCAGTGTGCGTGAAGGGAAGAAGAGAAAGAAGAGAACAAGCTCGTCTGTTTAAACTGTACTTTATTACATTCTGTTAGAAATAATACACAAAAGATTTCGGAGGCGGCAGAGGTCTCCTTACTGCGGAAACACGCAGGACGTGTGGGTGTCGCCCGTGTTCGTAAGTGAAAGCCCCCCGCAAAAATTGGCAAACCGTCGCCCGCAACCCCCCGTACATATGTGTGTGTGTGTGTGTATACATATTTTTATACGTGTGTATTGCGTACATGAGTGTGTATGTGTATGTGTGTGGTGCGTTCTCTTCTCTCTAGTTCAAGTCATCCAGCGACCGCGCGCGCACGCCAGCACGTTGCATCTAATTAAGAGAATATACAATCTTAATAATTATACTTATATTATATTTATATATATAATATGTATATCGAAAGAGTCTGCGAGGGACCATAAATAATCGCGCGGGTCGGCGGTGTGGAAGGGTCGCAGGATCGGTTGGCGAGTTGGTTACGAGTCCGACGAGTTGTAAATGAAACAAATGCCTGCATAAATGCGCCATTTAAACGGATATGTAGCGCGTAGGGCGACCTGAGCGCTCTTGTATCTTCTTCTTTTTTTTATCGTTTTCTCCTGCTTTTTTTTTCTACTTGGGTGCCAGTATCGACGATAAATCTCGTCGTCCTCTCGTCTCCCCTTTCCCTTACGCGAATTCAAAAGACCCCGGCAAGACGTATGAAGAACCGAAGAAACTTCCCGCGCTCTCAGATTGATCAAGATTTCGCGCGTTCTTTGAAGCGCGTTGATTTCTCGGCGCGTCTTTCGGATTTTCGCTCTTCTCGGAGCGTTCGAGCCTCGTTTCCTCGCGATTGAGAATCCGGGAAGTGCTCGAGGACGAGAGCATGAGCGAGAATTTTACGTAAGCCTCGTAGTTTCTTCATCCGGAACGCGTATAACGCTCGTCGTTGTGTTTCATCGCGAAATAGCTGATGATTCGTGACGAAGAACAAGGAGGATCCTGAGCGAAGACGTCGTGAGCGCGCGCTTACTCGATCATCCGTAAGCATCTTAAACGACGTTTACCTGCTATCTCAATTGTTGCATGTTCAATTTTCCTTAAACGATGTTCGCGATTACTATAGCGGTAAATTACGATCCGGTTATTATCTTCGAATGTATGATGTAGAAAAGGATTTCAAATCTCTGACTTTCACGACATTCTTTCCAACTCCTCCTCCAAGTCCATCGCGAAGAATCGCTTTGGGAAGTCCTGTAGTTTTCCCGTGTTTTTGTTGACATTACAGCATCAAACAGCGAGAAAATTTCGCGTCGGGACGCGTGTCCCATTTTCGCCCGCGGTTTTTTGTTACGGCAGGTTCGACGATCGAGTCAAAATTGCGCCACGTGCAAAACACAGATCTCTTTTTCTCTCAACATTTATCAGACTTCATATTCTTCTCACTCTTCCCCATGTATGTGTGCGTATTGCAATTACTCAAGCGGGGGAGAGGAGGACGAGAGTAGTTAAACATGAATCTGAAATCGGTGTTTGGTACGTCAGTGGTTTTGTTACATTTTGAGATCGCAAATAGCACAAATGTCCAAGGACTATCCGAAAGATCTACGCTCGAAGGATGCCCTTTTGACATCTTCCTTGATGTTGCTAGGACGTTTCTGGCGGCCGTATTAATTTTACATCAATCCTTTCGTTCGTCCTCTTTTTAAATCATTGACTTCCTTTCACTGTCGCATGCCGTGCATCCTTATCGAGTTCCTGTGTAGATCCTCGTATTTTACATGTACTTGCCCTGTAAATCTCGCGCAAGCGACAATAGTTTTCTTTATTTCGCTGATATCTATTAACCAGTACAATGTTATTACATTGAGACGAAAAATATCTAAAAAATAAAAGATATTTGGTGGGTACGCTGAAAAAAAATATTTGAAAATTTATTTGTAAGAGAGATATATAAAGTTTATTCATAGAAATAAACTTTATTTATTCATAGTTATCGTGAATAAACTTCATTTATTCATATTGTGAATGAATTTTATTTATGCACATTGTGAATAAACTTTCATTCACAGTCATTGTAAATAAACTTTATATGCTACAAATGAATTTTCAAGTATTTTTTTTCTGAATATTTACCCGTACTAATATATACAAATATTTTTACATTAAGAAAATATTTTTCTTTAAATCAGAAAATATTATCATAAAATCGTTGCTTTTCAGGAAAACGATTGTTTATTCTATTTAATCATTATCCATTTAATAAAAGAATTTAGATTTATGGTAATTTGTACCCATCGCGAATATTTTTTAGATATTCTTTCTCTCAGTATTCAATATTTCTCGATCGCCCACTTCAAATCGCGTGGGTCGTCCCTCCTTCGATCGTGCCGTACGTAATTATTCAGTGTTATTAACGTGACGTCGATTAATCGTCCATTATTTAATAACGTAATTGAGCGCAGCGTCTCGCACATGTCTCTTCTTGATGACACACTTACGTCTCGGTGATTATTCTGTACACACGCATTATCGTTTATCTTATATTCCTGCATCTAACCGAGTCTCATGCAGCTGAATTAAATTAGTCTGCGACGTTAAATGAATTAAATGAATTAATGAACTCGCGGGAGTAGCAGATTCCGGAGTTATCGCTCGGGAAAAACGTAGGAAAAACAACGTTAATAAACAACAAGGACATGCAACAACAAAAACGCAAAAAAGACCAGACGCTCTTCGGATACCACCAAACCACTACGTAGCGCACCACGTGCGATAAATATCTCTCTATGTACCTCCATCGCGATGTCGCAATTGACGAGTGCAATAGCGCGAGTTAGAGCGCGATTGCGTTTACATTTTAATTATGCACGCCGCGCCAGTAAACCTCCAACTCTCGCTGCGACGCGATCTGCGCGCGCGCGCGCGATGCGAGACACAACCACAGGATATCGAGTTATATATTTGGTGCAGCAGGTTTGCTCGCGCGTCACGTTTCTATACCTTTTCTTGCTTTCCGGAGCGATATGCGTATTTGGTTTCGTGTGAAGAAAGCGTAGAAACTACGTGACGGCGGGGCAAACCTGTTTGCATACATCCGGGGGATGATGTAATTCGCAGGAATTTTAAATGTACGTCTCTATGTGTAAATCATATGTCTCTCTCTCTCCCTCTCCCTCTCCCTCTCCCTCTCCCTCTCTCTCTCTCTCTCTCTCTCTCTCTCTCTCTCTCTCTCTCTCTCTCTCTCTCTCTCTCTC
>NW_022639553.1:581651-583025 GCF_010583005.1 Odontomachus brunneus | reverse complement strand
TCTCTCTCTCTCTCTCTCTCTCTCTCTCTCTCTCTCTCTCTCTCTCTCGTGCATTGATCTATCTGATTAGAATCCATTGTTCTTCTCACGAGATGAGAAGTCATATTTTAAAACGTATCGAAAATAGAGGACAATGTTTTGAATGAAAACATAGTTCGTCAAAATTACACTGAGAAAAAAATACTTGAAAATTTGTTTTTAAGATATAAATTCACAGAAATAAAACATTATATCCCGCAAATAAGTTTTCAAGTACTTTTCTTTCAATGTATGCCACCTGCATTGAAAAAAAATATTTAAAAATTTATTTGCGGAATATAAAGTTGATTTTTCTGTGAAATAAGCTTTATTTCTGTGAACAAACTTTATACTCCACAAATAAAATTTCAAGTATTCTTTTCTCTCGATATAATTAGATTTTCCTCTAAACAGAGAAGCGCTTTACGAATATTACACGATACAAATTCTTCTTCTCGAAAGAGAACTCTATCTTACAGCGTGTTTCCTTTGTCATTTATGAAACTCTTAAAAATATGTGGTTCGAAATAAAACACTCTGCACACACACATACATATACACACACATATACACACGCGTCGCAGCGAGAGGAGTAAGTGGATAAATGTAATAATTCCGCAAAAGACACGTCTTAGTTAGTATCAAAAGTACTGCCACACGATCGTTCTTTTCCAATCGGCATTCGTCGTCTAAGAACATCTCTACGATACCACGTATAAAAAGATGTTTACACAAATGTAAACGTACAGCGCGAATGGCCGGCGAATAAGAAAGGTGCGATATGCATTAACAAACACATGCTTCTGGTATTCGACTTTGGTAAGGATTACGCCTGAAATAGACTGGCCCGATGACGATCGGCGCGATGTCATTAGAATTATTATGTAGATTATTAATTAAACATCGGATAACTTAAAACTGGCTACGACTACGACGGCTTCGAATCTTCAATCTGGACGCCGACTTTCTCTCTCTCGCGATCAATGCTGTACGATAAATTTTATTCGTTCCTTAGATGGTAACTAACTAAATAGCTTAAGGTGATATCGACGGCTCGGGAAGTCGCACTGATGCATAAAGTACACGTCTCTTCGATGAGAAATGAAATGAAACTCGAGCGAACACCTTCACTCTCTCTTCCGTAAAAAATTTACACGAGTATTTCTCAATGATCATTAAAGTAAAAGTACCAATGTCTGGACGTCTCTCTCTAATCCTATTTTGTTAACTAAATCCTAAACATTTTTATTGTTTTAAATACACGATTATTTAAACTTTTAACATAAAAAAATATATATATATAAAATATATATATATATATATATATATATATATATATATATATATATATATATA
>NW_022639553.1:551456-581064 GCF_010583005.1 Odontomachus brunneus | reverse complement strand
ATATATATATATATATATATATATATATATATATATATATATATATACTGATAGAAAAAAAATATCTAAAAATCAAAGAATATTTATAGGATAGGTACTAACATATTTACTTATACTAATACGAAATATTTTTCAAATAAGAAAATATATATTTTCTTGAAAGCTTTCCATGAAAGCAATTGTTCATTCTACTTCATTCTACTAAACAAAAAAATATAGATTTAAATAAATATGTATTAAGAAAAATACTTAAAAATTTATTTATGGAATATGAAGTAACTTTGTGAATAAATTTCATATTTTACGAATAAATTTTCAAGCATTTTTTGTTAACGTACTATTATAGTACTCACTGAATATTTTTCAGATATTTCTTTTCAGTGTACATATATTCCACATATATTTTTTGTACATACATTCCACGTGGAAAGTTTAAATAATTAATTGAGAAAAAATATTTAAAAATTTATTTGTGAGATAAAAGTCTCTTTTGCAAAAATAAATTTTATATTTCACAGAGAAATATAAAAGTTTTAGATCATCTCCCCACAAATATACTTTCAACTATTCTTTCCTCACTGCATATAAATACAATAAGAATGTTCAGAATTGGATTAGTGTCCGGTAATTGCGTTGGTACTTTCACCTTAGGAGAAATAGAAAAGGAAATCTCATTAGAAGTAAAAGTAGAAAATACGCTCTTGAGCGATAACGTTAAGGCGTTTGCAATGCACTCGATGCACCAGCACGCGCGGTCGTGTCCCTTGTGCGAGGCGGAATCCGCTCGAGGGTTTATAAAGCAAAGCAAATACGGCGCAAATACATTGACTGCTTGTCGAGGTAGTTACAAGTGACGAAGTCCCTCTTACACGTCCATTACATACGTCAAAGGCAAATGAGAATCGCGGAGAGCGCATCGAAGTCTGCAGAAACGTTCGGCGGACGGACCGGTGCGATATAACGAGATGTGAATGTGACGACGAGGACGATGGAATACTCCCGGCGTTATTCTTGGCGCGTTTGACAGTGCGTTAACGCGTCATCATCATCATCATCATCATCATCATCATCATCATCATTATCATTATCATCATCATTGTCATCAGCACTGGCACTCGCTCCGAGAACCCACAAATCGCATTAAATGAACGAAGCTATTAATCTCCTTTCGTTTATTCGTAATTTTACTGACTAGAGCGTCATTCGCGCTAAATACATAAAATTACCTTTAGAACTAGAACTAAAGAGACATCGATGAGATAGAATCTTTTTTTTGTCAGTTTTTCGTTTTTCTTTGCTATACGTTTACGAGAGTTAACTGCGTAAGATCTCAAGAATGACGACGCTACTTCCAGTTTCGCGTGTGATCCGCATACAAGTTTTGTTTCTTGCTTTTTCTCTCTCTCTCTCTCTCCCTCTCTCTCTTTCACGCGTCTTTACAACGAGCCGGTGCACGACACAGTCCACGCATTTGCCTTTGAGCTTTTTGATTTCTGTCCGATGACCCTCGTACTCTTGAAATGAATGTAACAATCGCAACGGCTACCTCCGCCGACGTATTACGCAACGTGCTAACAGTAAATTTAATTATTCTTCGGTTTCACCCGCGTTGGGATCACACACACGCGCACATACATACACACTCACGCTGTAAAGATTGTGCACGATCCCCGTTCTCTCCTCACTTTTCTTATCTCGCATACAACCATCAGGGAATCGGTATAACATCGACGAGATCGATTTTTTCAATGTTACACGTACGTAAAAGAAAATAATCGCGTCAATTGTTGCATTCTCATTCCCACACGGAAAAAAACAAATCTGGTTGTGTCAACAAAATTCAATATTGAACCTGATTGGCACAATTAGATTAATGTGTGGGCCAACCGTATATGGGCGTACTATTTTTTTCCGTACTCTAACAAGCACGGTGATGATTCACGTGTATTTGTAACATCGGAGATACGAGATCGACGAAATTATACCGCTATTGGTATCCGACTGTGTACACAAGAAAATGACATTCCGTCGCAATCATTGTTCTTTGCAATCATTATCTTTGCTTGTTTTCTTTATACGGTGACACTGAGCGCTATCTCATACGATGGCAAAAACGACACTTTGACGTTATCTATTGTTAATTAGAACAATGTGCTCAGCTGTCACACATTTTGTGTCTCTCTTATCTCTACCACGCATAAGATAAATGACACTAGTATCATGACACTTCCAGTTTGAGACCGTCTTTCTTTTCCTCTATCTCTTTCTTTCACTCTATCTTTCTCTCAGATAAGTAATTAAAAAAAAAAAGAAAAGAAAAGAAATCAAGTATCGTACATGATATCATACGCTTATTTCTCAGTGTGATACAATTAAATATTAAATAATTATAGACTACATTTCGTGTTATAACAAAAATGAACTTAGTATACATTCTGTGTACAAAAACCAGGATTTACAATAGCGTTTTTCTCTAAATCTCAATATATAATAGGAATATAATAATTTTTTATCACATATAAAAAGCGGTTGTATATGTACATATCTGAGTAAGATTAGGTACCATTATTATTAAACTGATAGAAGCTATTATATAATTTGGTACACTGTTTAACTCGGTTATTCGATAAATACGAACAATAATAATCAATATGTCGATTTTTTCCTGGTGTCTTGACATAGTCGTTGGTTTTTCGCACGAATTCCTATGTATACACACGGCTCGCCGCTTATTCCACGTTACACATGTGACCTTATTTCTCTTTTTTTCCTCATTTTAAGATTACTTTTATATAATATGTATCTATATAATACATGTTATTTAAATAAGTCAGAGCTATGGCCAGTTCAATTAAATTCGAGAGTCGTTGGTCGCATAGTCACGTCCTCTCGTAGAATACTTGCCCGTTACGTCGATTTATATGTGCCAAACGATTATCAAGAAACAGTATCTGTCTACAGTTTTGATCGCGCAATAATCGATGGATGATCACGAATATTTGCTTTCACAATATACATATATATCTTTTCTTTGCGAAAAGACCACAGCTCTATCAACGATGTGGATCGTATATCGTTACAACGATATAAATTAGTATTTGTTTGTTCTGTGTATTCTCCTCGCGTCATTGTCGTCACGCTTGTTTCAATTCCTTTTATCCGTAAAAATTTAAACTCCGGATGGGGCCAGTGTCACTTCTTTCTTTTTGGTTACGCGATTGCCCATAACCGATAATGGCAACTCGATGTCGTGTTTAACGTCGTGTACGTGGTCATGATGAAATAGAGTGATAGACGCCCGCCGCAACCTCGTTTCGGGCTCCGAAATATGCTCCAACGGTCGATCTCTCGTCAACGATATATATCTCTCATCGAATCTCACGCGTTCTCTGTCAAGTTCCCTTTTCTGTTCCCGCTTTTCTTTCATTTTTTTTTTATAGTCAACTCAACAAGCGAAATATAAGCAATCAAATTTGAAGCAACAACTTGATTCTTAAATATCTACCTAAAAGTACAATGGAGTCGCACAATGTCGAAGGCACAACTCTTTCAAATCGGTCGAACTGAAAGAAAGCACAATAGGAGGCATCATTGGCGTATGGTGAGATTTAACAGCACGGCAGGCCGCCGATAAGTGTCTTTCTTCCAGAATGCTCGAGATTATTAAGTACAAGAAAGATTCTTTTATTGTTGTTAAAAGACTAAATAGCAAAAGCTATGTATAGCTATGTATATAGCATAGCTACTTTATTTATATATGTTAGAGCATAGCTTCAATAACTGTGCTTTCTCTGAATGAGATGAGAACATACTAGCCCACTTTTCTTTTTTTTATTTTTTTTCTCTTAGTCGTATTTTTCGATCATTAGAAAGTTCCATTTTAACTTCTTCTTTTTTTTTATTAGTAACAAATTTACATAGGCATACGGAAAATTATGATTTATACTTTTGTCTTCTAGTCGGCAGAGAACGGGATTCCGTAACACTACTCACTATACATTTATACAATCTTATGATACTCCTAAGCTTTGAATTCACATGCATGTAATCGAGGCAAATGAAACCCTTAGCTATATTCATTACTTTATTGATCACTCGATGAGGAGAGCGTATTTCTTATCGAATTACCATTTTTAGAATTGGAAGCCAAACAGTCGTCGGGGTACACGAACAAAATGAATGATGGCATGGAGATTAAGGAGAGAAAAAAGATATCGTCGAAAATTGATTGCCTCAACCAGCATGCGTTAATTCAGTTCTCAGTCGGAATCGTCTCCCATTCCGTTTCCTCATTGCAGTTCGAACATTCATAGCGCGTCATATTATCAAAGTAACTACCCACAGTGAAACTAAGAGATTAGCATGAGTTCGTTAAAGACCGATCGCTAAAAAAAAGACAAACCCTCACTTGTTATATCTGTACATGTGTTGCTACCGCCCGGCACCAAGCTGCTGGCGCAGTAATATCTAAGTATTCCGAAATCGTTTCACTGAGGCAGCAACTTGGCAGAACGTCAGTATTCAGCGTTCATTATGGATCCTGGCTGGTACTTTGTGACGACTCACAGTTCTGCGGACTATGCAGCTGATGTGCTAAGTGGGGCGTGTGAACCGGCGAAGGGCCTGGCTGAGGCTGCTGTTCTTCTTGCATTTGTTGGATTACACTAAAGTCAGGGTACCTGTAAGGACGAACAGATTGATAATCGTCCAACGTTAGTTCACTTCTACAAAATCAAGGGTTTATAAAACTATTAAGAGTTTATGAATTAAGATAAAAATTCAATATTGAATTTATCTGAAAATTCTAAGTTAGAATTCTAAGTTATTACAACTTTCTTTGTGAATAACTTTTAGAGATATTGTATAATTGGCATTACCAATATATAATTATTTTTGTTTTGCGCGCGTGCGCGCGCGAAAAAAAGTAGTTTTAAAAACAATATCTTTAAAATACATCTCTCTTTATTACGATACTTACTCCATCGATGCCCATCCTAAGCTTCTGTTATTACGTTTCTTTGTTCGAAATCGTTCGACTGGTTGAAATTTTGATGAATTAATAGATTGATACGTATACGTAGATTGAGACGTATGTTGATATTTTTCAGCTTCCTCTGCGCATTCCTCGCTCGTTTCTTCAACTTCTGGCTCCTCGTCAGGACATAATTCGCACGCCCGTTCTAATGTCTTTCTCGCACTGTTGCTACGCTCCAAAACATAACCGTTTGCGGAATCGTTCGATTGTGCCGTTGGAGACCAATTATTGTACGCATGAGTATAGGGCGCCGCAGAAGCATATGGTCTCTGAAAATAATAGATCAAGAATACGTAATCATTAAAAACATCGCAATAATTGATCAGAAATTCGTAATCATTAAGAATATCGAGTAAATCGCTTCTTAATTTCCGTTACATACTTTATCAAGTTCATCATGAAGCCAATCTATGGCTTGACTCCATTTCCTTTTTAGATCTGGACTATGATGTAACAGTTGATGTGCAGGTCTGCACTTACTAAAGAGCTGCACCATGCACTTAATACACTGATAAGCCCTTTTCTGGTAGTGATTTTTACTTCGTGTTATTGTATCAAATAAACCTTCGCGATCCTCCGGAAGTCCTGAAGAAGATACACAATCTTGTATTTTCCAACCCTAACACAATACACAAAAGAATATACCACTATTTAAAACTTACCCTTAAGTGCATTGTGTACACGGTGTGTCTGCCATGAATCTTCCATCAGCAATATCGCGAGCAGCAGATCCGTGTGATGTCTCAGCTCGTGGGTATAGGCAAATCCTATTTGCCACAATAACTCGTACAGCACCGTTCGTGACAAATGTGGATTCTCCCAGCAGCAATATTGAAGTAACTTAACAGAATCTTCTGTCACGTTCGCATCTTCGATCACTTTCTTGATGTAACTGTTTCCGGGCAGAAATAAAATCATAAAGACTGTCTTGTGTCCACAAATTCTATCTTTACATCCGCAATGGATCGTTCGCGATTAATTCTTACCTGGTGCGGATAAAGAGTATATCAGCTGCTTGTGGTTGGATGGGCATAAGATATTCCGACTGACACGCGGGATCTCCGTATGGATTTGGTAAAGGTTCCACGCGCGATTGTGTATGACTCGAGTGCGTTTTCGACGACACATCACAGCATCGTATCAACATGCTAACTACCTGGTGCAATTTTGTCAATTCGGGATACTGATACTTTATGGTAGGACCCGGTCCTTCATCGATTGCGACTAACATGAAGGTCACGGGTACATTTAGCTGCAATAAAAAAAAAGATAATAAAATTACACGCCTGTCAACACCGTTCCTGGCGCGAAATGTTACGACGGCAATGCTCATTATTATTAATATTGAGTACACATGCATCTCTCTTTTACCTTAAGCAACTGTGCCTTCTCGGCAAGACCAAGCGAAGCATACGCATGAAATAGGGAGAAGTAATTGGGAAGATGACGCCCATGATCTGAGATTTCGCGGTGGAGCAATGAGAGCACCGCATGTAACAAGTGATCACTGAGCGTCGCTACTGGGTCCAAGAGTATAGCTAAAAATATTGACACGATGATTGTACAGTTACGCATCATTATAAACGCGTATCTCTGTACTCCATTACTTACTCGGCGCATTTAGGCTGGGCGGCGCGCATGGACCGTCTTGTAGAGAAGCGTGCGCGAGGAATACCAAAATTTTGAGGAAAGCTGTTCGTACTTCCGTACTAGGACAGCTGAGAAGATACTCGCAGAATCTATAAATATTGACAGAATTATTAATTGTTAAAACATAAATATTTCTACACAATATATCATGTACACGAGCCAGAAAAGAAGTGTTACCTATGCGGATGATTAAATAGTACTTCATTGGCAAACCAAGAACGCACTGCTTTACTGGTACGCAGATGATGGCATACAATGTCGTACCAATCCGTAGCAGTGCCGCGTAGAGTTTTCTTAGTGTGAAAACCTGTATAGAAGAGGAATCTTGATGCTAGCTGAATCGATAGCATCGACAGTTCTTCCGCTTCAGGACTCTAGAATACAGGAATCATGTTTATTAAATGAGGATCCATCCAAGATCCCCATTTCTTGCGCATGGCGGAAACTTACAAATTTCTCATTTAGATTTTGTCTGGTGATGTTATGCGGATTGCAGGACACCAATTTCTTAATGAATTGGAAATATTCCGCGCTAAATTGATTTCTGTTGTGCATAAATTTTATGTTTTGCTTTCGCACACTGTACTCTATTGCTGGTGGCATTTTCATAACTCCTAGTTTCGTATCTGAAAAAGTACGAATGATAAGATTGCGTGCTCAAAGAACAAAATCTTGAGAGATTTCGACGATATATACTTACACAATGACAATTCATTTACACTTTTCATTAAAGAATTCTCTTCTACGTCTAGTCTTGTATAAAATAACATATACGCATTCCACCATCGTTTCTGTTTACGATAGCTCATCCGTTTGAGCATGTGATCAAACACCTCTCCTAAATAATCACCACCGAAGCATTGGGATTTCATCTCTTCCTCCTCCTCCATCTTGCATTCCGTCACATCACCGTCATCAAACTTGTACCATTTAGCGGTACCATCATTTTGTCTATAACATTTGATTAATAGGAATTTAATAAAGATTAAAGAGAACGTTTGGATCTATCAATTATAAGCGTATATTCTACGTATTTGAAGTACCTATGCAAAATGTAGGAATAATAGTGACCACCGCTAGCCTGACCACTGTGAACCACGATACCAGTTAATTGATATTTTGTGCATGTCCCTTTTATAGATTCCTCGTAGTCGCAATCTATGACTTCTCCCTCTAGTTTAGCTAAACCGGAGACAGTGTATGGCTCCATATCCAGATCTCGTGGAAACTCGAAATAATCATTGAATTTTATAGCGCATACACGTTCGAAGTCATACTCAAATCTTTTCAATTGAATCGCTAAGATAGGTGGCAGTTTTTTTACGCACAACCTCTTCACTGTTACGACCTAAATGTGTAAAATATTATATAGATAAATCATTTTTTTAAGTGATTTGTACGAGATGTATGCAAAAGATCTATTTGCTTTGCAACATTCACTAGATACAAATCATTCCTATTAAATTTGCTCGCTTTTAATAAATTGTTTCTCCATTATATAATAGCTTTAAAAGACCTATTCACAAAGATGTACTATTTTTGAGTGATCATATGTCACCTTTTTGTTGCACTTATCACAATGATAAGCGTCTGCTCCTTCTAGCAACTCTCCCTTTACATATTGTTCAAGAGAATCCAATAAGTTACTGTGGTTCCGTATATCCACGCTTATCACACTGAACGGCTCTTCTTTGGAATATCTGAAGATAATGTAATGCAGTATTACAGTCTACCGAAGAAAGCAGAATGTAAGAACTAAAAAGGTACCTATGAGGGCAACCTTTGCAGATTTTTTGGTCGCTGTATGAGCCACCAAGAATCTTGCCCATTATTTGTTCATGTCCTAAGGCTTTCAATGCTTCGTCTAGGCTTTCCACTAGACTCATAAAGAATTCTACAGCGTCCTGCTGTTCTCTAAGATTCACAGGTTCCCCTTGAAGTCTGTAACAATCGTGCAACTGAAAAACACTCTTAAATTTACATATTTCCTTATTAAGTATTCAGAATACAGAACATATTAGAGTTTACACTGATAAAACTGCGTTTCCTAAAGAAATCATTATCTTAATTTTGCCTTCGATATATAAAATTAAAGAGTATTTATTCTTACTTGAAGTGTTTCCACAATCCTCTCGGTATGTAATATTGCAATTTGCTATAAGCCAGGTGACCGAATATTGCTTGTACTTGCTTCAAAATACCGATGTTGTACTCTTTCCTGGATTCATCAGCACCGCATTTCTCCTCGTTCGTGTCGTTGTCATTTGTCTCGATCGTCTGCTCACCTTCGATCCTCTCCTCACCCGAGAAATCTTCGTTTAAATCAGTCGCCGCACCCTCCGCCGATAAGAGTCCAACCCTAATGCTCTCCACCATGTACAACTGCTGTAATACTGAATTCATGTAGCAGGTTGCTCCTGCGTTCTTCAAGCCTACGAAGCCTTTAAGTGGCCTAAGACCCACTGGCGGTAGGTAATCCCACTCTACCAGTGGCTCATCTTTCTCGGAGTAGAACATGTCGGTGAGCATTGTGACTAGAAGTTTCATGTTGGGTACACAGCCTACGCAGAGACCTACGAGCAAGTCGAACGCAGCGCTAGTTGATTGAGGAGTGGTGCAGACAGGACAAGCCTGTGAGGCGCTCAGCTCGCCGGTGCTACGAAGCTGCAGCATAAGGCGAGATGCAGGAAACACAAAGTCCTCGACTAATTCCTTGATCAAATTCACTCCATGCTTCTCGTCGGAGCCGAGTTCGTATTTTTGGCTAGGTGGCAAGAAAGCTAATAGTTCTTTCGTTAGACCCAGATGACCTTCGAGCACGGCTTCATCTACTTGACTCTCTCCGGTCTCCTTCACGTTATCCCGGACTTTTTTCAACCAGGCTATCTCAACATTCAGTAGCGTCTCCGCGGTCGTGAGAGGACAATTCGATATGTGCGCAAAGTTTAGCAGCCGACACAACAGCTGAAAATATTCGTGACTCTGTTTCGCGTTCTCCATGACGGTAGTATTCAGAACAGTGAAGAGGAGGGTAATGGTGACCAGTAACGGTTGGTGTCCGCTACTGCACCACGTCGATATGAGATAAAATTGTTCGGCAGCGGCGAGCCTAATGGCCCTCGACGTACTCAATAGCACAAGATCTATTAAGAATGTGTGCCAGATTTTCTCTCTCGACAGAGTCTCCAGTGCTGTCGGATTCAGTACTAGAGTGATCGTCAGTACCTCTAATGCTTCTTTGCATACAAGGACATCGTTGTTGTCAGGGTTTCTCTGTTCCTTCTGATTGGTCTCGTGCATCGAGTGAAGGACCTCAGTTGACGCGTTGATGTTGTTCAAGTTTCCTGTGGATGCAGCCCATGCTAGTCTAATTATGGCACGTATAGTAGCCACATCCGGTAATTCCCACGAAAAGGCCTGCACGAAAAGCTGTCGACACCGATCAGCGTCCGGTCCGCTGGACAGCATTCGATGCGCCAAATGCTGCGCCAATTTTGCCGCCACGCTTCTCAGCATATACTCAGTGCTCTGATTGGGCACGCTTTGGAGTGCTTGCTTCAACACGGTCACTGGACCACGATTGTTAACATTATTATCGTGATTCTCCGGACTCCCCGTTTGTTGAACCTCGTCCATCACACACGCCATCACGTTACCTAGCACCGTCAGAAGGAGTTTACACAATCTCAGTACTGTCAGATACGCGGATCGCTTCGTGGTTTCATCCGCATTTGGTAAGAATCTGTTTTTGGTTAACATATCGAGAATAACACCCGCTTCACCGCTTTTTATGAAATTATATTGAAATTCAAACGCTCTCTCGGATGTAGGATCGAGAGCCGGCATTAACAAAGTGTACAACACCTACGACAAAAGATAGAATTGTCATTGATAGTGCACAAGAATAAGATATATTTATTAAGTGTTACTTTTGCAAACCTACTCACCTCTAAATTGTATAAAACTTGGCTAGGACTTGCAGTAAAAAATAGAGAATCTACCGTCGTATTCTGCTCGTTATTCTGGGGGTTCTGTAAAGCTTCATCATCTTTGTAATGATCAAACAACCACTGTAATCTTGTTACAGTGAAAGTGTCTGGCGGCACCAATTGCAAGAGATTTCGTGCACCATCGCGCAATTGCGAGTGCTGAAGGCTACAGCCAAGATCTGCTAACTGAAAGAAAAATGTCGCATACTGCGATCTCTGCGACATTACCTAGAACAAAGTTGCACGATTAGAATGACAAACAAAAGTCGATGCAATAGCTGAATTTGTAGAAAACTTACCACACCGGGCAAACTATTCTCTGCTTCTACATTGGGTCCGTCATATGGATGATGTGGAGAACTAGTGGAACTATCTGAGCTACTATCCGGTGAGCTTGGCATATTGCTATTTACTTGACTGAGCTTCGCAGACAATAACTAAGCAAATATTTCACAAATCATCTCTATTCTTTGTATCTTTAACACTTATTATCGCAGAACAATTTTTCTCCTATCAATACTCACCATTTTGTCTCTCAGTGGAATCTGGGAAAGCAATTTTCTATCATCAGATTGTTCTAAGGATTCTCCATTAATGAATAAATCAAGTTTAACGTTTGTTCCTGCTGCTTTAATTCTGCGTAATATTTGACGTCTCAATGAAGCTAAAGTGTCATTACTATGCGTGAAAATGTCTATATCATCAACATTTCTACCAGGATTTGCGAAGCGTATGACGAGCGATAGATGCTTCCCACGAGCTGCTCTGTAATCGAAACAAAATGTTGTCATCATATTATATAAATACTCTTGTTATTCAAAACAAGGTTAGAAAGATAACAAATATAACCATTATTTTGTACATATAGAATAAATATATATGACGTAGACAGAAACGAATCTTAAAAAAGAACAAATTTTAAAAAAGGTGCAAGAGAGAAATAGCGGAAATTGTAACGAAAAGTTACAATTTCTTGATTACGCGTGCGATAATACATTACTTCTTAAAAATAATCTTTTCAATCCTGATTTAAAACTATAATCTTACCTATGTAACGGTAATATTTTCCGTTCTCCTGGGAAAGCTGTATCGCATTCATTTATGTATTCCTGTAAAACTTTCATAACACGACACATTTTCATGGCTTCTACTTTAATCTTATTTGTCACTTGTTCTTCACGTTCTTCCCTTCCATCCAAGTACACTCTGTTAAGAACAGTTACAGTATCATAATGAGCTTTCAGTCTGTCCATACATTCGGCTATGTGTGTTTCATGAAATGCCAGAACGGAAGATTGCAATCGTGGTCCTAGA
Organism: Odontomachus brunneus; assembly: GCF_010583005.1. Classification (NCBI taxonomy): domain Eukaryota; kingdom Metazoa; phylum Arthropoda; class Insecta; order Hymenoptera; family Formicidae; genus Odontomachus; species Odontomachus brunneus. The sequence continues at coordinate 569,076 of NW_022639553.1, read as the reverse complement.
TTAGTGTTCACCTCCTTTAAGAGTTCTATGGCCCTGTTTGCTATTTCTTCAGGGCTGTTTGTTACTACCTAATAGACAAATAAGATTTCCACTGCACAAACGCATACAAAAAGAACTAGAAAGATATAAAATGAAATAAAATATACGTAAAATTATAGAGGAAATAAAAGCATAGAAATGAAATAGAATAGTGTAATCTGTATCTACATACTCGCCACAAATAATCAGTCCCTATTAAATCCACATCATCCATGAGAAATGTTCTGCGTTTCAGTTTCAATTTACCTTCCTTAGAATTAACAGCTTTAAAAAATCTTTCGTAACATTTAATACCACTTTCTGTAAGCAATGTCGGATCTAATTGCAATATGTTATTTTGAAAAAAGTTCTTGTATATTGCTGGATCTAGATCAGATTCTTCTCCCATAAGTTTAGAAAACCATTTAAAGCACACCTCACGATCCGAGACAAATACACCTTGCTCGGCTAAACATTGCCAAATTTGGTCTGCCTGATCTGCACATAGCCATAATTGTCCATCCTACAAAAAATAGCACATGTTTACCACATGTTATATCCACGCTTTACGTTGGCATATATTCATGCTGGCTTTATTCCGACAACTTAAAATATACTTACTTTTAGTAAGAAGCGCAAGAAATTTAATCTTTCTTGTATTTGCATAATATGATTATATCGACCGTCAGGCATAAAAGTATTCGCGTCGATTTCAGAATTTTCTTTTACCAACTGTCGCACTTTTTCCATATAATTTGTTAAACTATTTGTTACAAGTATGACCACCGAATGTTCGTTTTGTAAACGCTCTATTACTTCTTGCCTAAATAATAATAAAAAATAAAATTAACATTAAAGTACAATATTTGTGTATAAGATGTACATAATGTGCTATTATTATACCTGTAATGCAAGTGATGGCCACGTTGACTATGACCCATATTGGGATTTGGTTCGTAAAGGCAACATATTTCACGAATTTGCTTCAACGCAGGAAGGGCCCACTTATCACCATTCTTCAACTCTTCAACACATTTATCCAGCCAGATTGTCTTTTGCGCATCTCTTTCTTGTGAGCATGAGTAATCGAGAATCTTTACATGAGCATTCAGTGCCTGATCCATGATTTCCGTGGGGACTTCATCAGAATGAGCCAAAGTCCAGAAGAGTGTTAATACCTAGCAGTAGGATAAATTGAGACGTTTCAAAAGGTCCGGGACATTTTCTCGCATATGAATGACTCAAAATTATCTAACCTTGTGCGCCATAACACCGTCTTTATCATCCTCCGCGAGTCTTCTAATCAATTCTAATAGTTTCTCCCGTTGCTTCTTATTGGCGGTCCTCCAACTTGTCTGGAATAATTGTACAACGACCGATGCATGTAAATTTGTTCAATTTAATGTCGTTAAACTATTGCATAATAAATACCTGAAAACACTCAAATAGATGATCAAGTTGTTCAGGACTAAAATCCCAGGCTAATTTCGCCAACAAGTCATGAACGTTCTTCACAATGGCTTCGTGTTTCCCAGCTTGTGCTGCCCAAACAGCGTCTAAATCTTCTAATGTAAGTGCACGTTCTTTAATAATAAAGCGTAAAATTTTCTCCAGTTTTTCTACATATTGCGGTTGATGCAATGAATCTCTCAGTACAATTTCCAACACTCCGTTGTCCTTAATCCATTTCTGCATCATAAATAAATACTCCTTACAAGATCTTTACAAAATTTAAGATATGGATTATTGAACTCGTGATAATACTCGATTGATACTCGTGTATTACTTAGGACACTTTTAATTTAAACTTGGATGAAAAACAAGAAATATTTTAATTGTATGCTATAGAGATAATTATGCTAAAGTGTAATTGTATAATATCATAGATTTGTGAGACTTACTGCCATGCGCTCTGCTGTAAGCCATTCTTCTTCCTCCACTATTGTATTACGATGTTGATGATAACTAACACTAGATATTACTTTATTAACTTCATTTAAAGCATTCATCTTTCCATTAAATGAAGAAATTTGTAAGAGTCTCAATATCATTTTCAGTCTCAGTATTTCCAAGTTTTTTATCATCTCATCCTGATGAGGTACGCGTGACACCAAGCATTTAGCAGCTTTGATTATGGCTGATATTGCATCGTTTTTTGATTCATTTTTAGCTTCTTTTTTCAACTCATCGTCAGTTAAGTTATTCAAAATAAGAGGTACCATTTCCTGTATATATGAAAATATTCTTTGCACTCGAACAATGTGTTAGAGATAAATGATAGATTAAGGAAAGATACTTACGACAATAGGCATCAGATATTTAACTATTGTGTGAACAGTCAATAGTTCATGACATAAGCCAAAAGGTCTGATTAAAGCATAGATAACTGGCACTGTTAAATTACGTCCGCTCTGAAATCTAGAGAGCAAAATTTCGAATCCATTGAGAGTTCCAAATCTGCAACAGAAGTTTGATGTTAACTTATATTAAAAAGAAACATTTAAAAATATAAATAAAAATAATCATCGAACATACCTGTTTATAAGATCTACTAGCCAACCACGAGGACTTCGTGAGTCCTGTGGCGGACGAGCATACAGTTCCTCATCAGGAATGTCACTACTAGGAGGAACAGTTTCTGAAACTCTTACTGCATTAAATGTGTGAAATCTGTAAACAAATATGATTACATAAAAATATTATATTTAGAATTAACAATAGAAACACCGAAATATCTACTCACTTGTTACTAGGATTAAAAACCATGGCCAGTAAATCAAGTAGAGGAAACCAATCCTCGTCTAATTTCAGGACACATAGTTCCACCAAACGTCCACAATTAGCATTAATACAATTGTGAATATTTAACTTCCAACTGTTTACCGCATCATCCGTTAATATCTTGGTAAATGAGATTGTGAGACCTTCTCGAAAAAAGCGTTGACACGCTTCACTTTGTACATCAATTCCTGAAACATGACACAAGTTTGCACAATAAATGCTTCCATATAATCAGAATGACACAAAAGTACAGTCATCAATGACAAAGAAGTGGTTATTTCAGAAATTAAGGAATCATACACAACCTTTTTTACAAAGATCGATACTGGCTTGTAACAGGCACTCTAATTCTTGTTCGGGTAGAACTGGTACAACCCATCGTGGACTAGATATTTTTTCATGAAGCATATTAAGTTTGGAAACAGGAAAATCAGGCTCTCCATGAAGATGATTGCTATCTTCCATTGCAATGATAGCAGCATTGCTGCACTCGGTTTGTACCACATTCTCTGTGAGTTGGAGTCCCGACATTGTGTCAGCCAATTGTTGTGGACCTGGTGGACTGTGCATCTGCACAAGAAACATTTTTCATCCATTTAAGTCAGTGTAACTAGGATACCTCTCAAGTAACTATGTTACTTTAAAGCTTGTATACCTGTGTATTTTGCTGGCTGTCGGGGGGGTCTATGCCAACTCCCTGGCCCCTTGTGGCAATCGTCATTTTGCACTCTTTGTTATACCCCAACTGTCTCAATATCTCTTGGTCCAATGATTACACCACCAATAACAAGCATCCAGCTTATACACTGACATTAAATATAATTATATTCTAAAGGCCTTGTGTTATTAAACTATACCTACATTATCTGAAACAAAGAAAAAGTGCCTTGCCATCAAGCTTGCAGCTTCTTCAAGTATCAGCGATTAAGATATAACTAAACACATGTATGTCCCAATGATAAGAATCATGATAACTGATTCGGTAAATTAATTGAAAATCCAAGCACGGTAGAAATTTAAATTCTTCGCAAACTACGCGACGGCACAGTTACATAAGTGTTTTTTTTTTCCAACAAGTTACGACAAATGACATTTCGCGAGCCGATATATCCGTACGACAATATGTCCCGAAACCAATGATACAATTATCGCTACGGATAAGACTCCACGGAGCACGGTCGGGGGCGATAAATTTGCGCGTTCGGCGGAGCGCGTCCGAACACGCTGGGATTCTTGACGTAGTCCTGGCCGGGTGGTATGCAGCCGCGGTACGCTCGGCAAATCGCGTGACAGCGCTAAGGCTTCCGTGCATCGACTCAGAGCAACGCGTATTACGCGGACATCGGGCGTTCTAGCGAAGCGGCGTCGGGCGCGCAGCGACGGCGTTCGCGGCATGATCTCGGGATCTCACGCGACCACGACGCGACGCGACGTCAAGCCGCGCGTCACCGTTGGCTCTCGCTCAGCACGAGCATATCGTCGCACGTAGCACGAGCTGTCAACCATCGGAGAGCAGGGAGCGGCCGTGCCGGTCGGCGCTTATTCGAGATGGGTGCGTCGCGGAGACGCAGCTTCGCCGGGAAGTCGCACAGCGGTCATGCCGCCGCGTCGTGGAAGTATGCGTGCGCCTTAGTGAACGCGAGGAATCGGTGCACACCGCCGTGCGGAGCGGCCGAACGAGCGGATCTGTATGTGCGCTGCAACAACGGCGACTCGGTGGGTCTCGGCCGTGGCAAAGCGTCGTAGGGACGGCGCGACTCCTGCGGACGACCGACGCGAGCGGTGAACGATGATCGTGCGGCCCAGTACCTACGCGATCCGCGATGATCCTCGCGGTCCAGGCAGCGCCTATTTTCGCCCCGTTCGCCTCCGACCGGGCTACCTCTCCGGACAAAATGGCGACTATCCTAACGATTGGCACTGCCGTGTATTAACAAAAAGCGCCGATATTTCGGCCCGATAGACGAGCGCGACCACGCGGGGAACGTCGAGCCGCGCCGACGGCGGTGCCGCGTCGCATTCGGTCGACGTTGTCGCGCTTCCGTCACCGGGGAACGCACCTTTACATAGTAAACGTTGTAGAAATTCGTGTGTTGCACTTTTTTGACGTGACGTTACGGAACTCAACTGGCGAATCTGTAAACACGACTGTCGCGGCGCTGCGATAGCACCGAGCTGTCGTACGTACGCGGGGGGTGGAGGTGGTGAATGATGGCAGCGACGGTTCCCTCCCTTCGCTGCACCGCTGTTGTCGTCGCCACCACCACCACCCCACCATCGCTGCTGTCGTCGATGTTCGTTGTCGCGCGAAAACGTTCAACCGTCGCTCGACTGCAGAGTTAAAAAACTTATTGCTAATTTTTGTTTTCCCGCATTGTGCGTTTACCTTCGTTTTTCTGCGAAATAAAGTATCATCCTCATTGTTTCGAGAATGGCAAGTAAAGAGAAAAGAGTAAACAGAATGAATACACTATCGGACTTTGTACAAAATTTCGCCGCAGATAATTACAATGCAATAGCAAAGAATATTTGTGAAGACTCGCATTCAAGATGAATATTTTTATTTTTTTCGGACTCGGATTACTTGAAACTATCCGCGCTTAAAAAATACAATTTCTTTCTTTATTTGGTACTATTCCAGATTCGTTTAGAATACAAAGGTTGTACAAGGAGTCTCACTTTTAAAAATGTAAACCTTATACTATAAACATACTTTTGTAACATATTTTTTTAATAATTTATTCACATAAATCTCATTTCCACTGTACATAACATTCGTAATTGCGTTGTTTGTCTATATCTATAGATACATAATTTTATTTATGTATTCTAATGCAACTCCTTGCTGTTACATGTATCTTCACTTCGGCTCATTTAACTCAGATGAACATGTCTTTTTAAAAAATAATTTAATGAATTGAATTTATGCTTTATTATGTGCTTATTAATTATACTAACTAATCACATTTGTATTTTTATCTTTTTCCAGAAAAGCAAAAAAATTTATGTTATTTCATAATGTAATAATGATGAAAGAATTTAAATTTCTATAGATATATATGGAAATGAATAAACATCATAGAACATTGAGTATTATCAATGTAACAATATTTAAAAATATTTGAATTGCAAATATGAAGAGTATAATTTTAATAAGAAATAAATAGATATACTTGTTTTTTTGAAAATTTCTTCAGCAAATTATAATGATGTCCACCAATATCGTGTCTACAACTTTTAAATACAGAAAGCAACATTAGATACTAGTATGCAGAGTGTTTAAGCTCAGTTTTAAATGCGAAATTTACTATTATTTTATAAATGTTAGCCATTGTTTTTTAAAAAAATTTTAAATTATTTTTCAAAAAAGACAGTAGAATAAGGAGTATATCACAATCTAACATTCTTAAGTTCTCATACTTTTGGCAATAAATTTCCTTTATAAAGGATCTAATAAATTTTCTGCTAATAAAATGTTGCTCTTTTGTTGATAGTTATTAGCTTGTATACAATAGATTAACATTTTTATTTAAACTGATAACATCCCAGCATTAACTCTATTATTATCAATTTTTAGCAAAATAAAGAAGTGAACTATAATAAAATTAATCATTTAATAGTATCACTTTATCAGATAGTACTAGTAAATATAGTCATTTAATAGTGCTGTTTTGCACTATTTTAGTCATTTTTATCAATATGATTAAAACTAATATATGAACATCTAATCTTATTCAGGAATATGTAATCTTCTTTCTTCCCTCTTTATCCCCATTCATAATTATTTTAGAGAGATTCAAGCTTAAACATTCAAATATGAATAGAATTCCCACTGTTCTTTACTCCACTTATCACACAGGACGAATTTGATTTAGACTTAAAAGTATTCCTCTGGCAATCATGTTATCCCGAAAAAAGTTATTTATTTTCTGCCGCAATTCTATGTTCATCAAGATAATCCTGTTCGAGAGCTGAATGATTTATCATAATGTAAGTTCTTCGAGTTCTTTTAACAATTCATCTTCTTTCTTGATCTTATCTAGTTGATTGATTTCTAATTGCTTTCCAGCTTTTAGCTGTTCTTTCAATTTAGAAATTTGTTCTAGTTTCTGTGATTTAAAAGAAAATTGTTATTGTAAATCGTTCTAATAACAAAAGAATCAAGCTTTTCTCAGAAATATATATGTACTCACACTCTTTACTTTTTTTATCTTTTTATTCTTTTCCGGATTATCGGTTAATTCCATTCTTATACTTGCTGTGCTTGCAACTTGTCCATTAATAGTGGAACTAGTGTTAGATTCTAACTCTTTTTTAGCTTTCTTTGCTTCCCTATTTTTCTTCATTTTCAGTGCAGCTTTCGATGGATTTGCTATAAAAAGATTCCATAGAATTAATAATGACAATTTCCTATATATGCGCCTCTACTTACATTCAGCATTTGGCCTAGAAGGTGGTTCTATATCATCATGCAATTTAAACGTGATGGTTTGTCCTCTGGCACTCGGTGGTCTATATACTTCTTTTGAGGCTAGAACAATACAAATATTTGCTATATTTGTTCTGGGGTTCTTATATCTAAATAAATTTATTTAAAAAATATCTATTGATTACCTTGCGATTGGCTACAACTACTGACGATACCATCCACGGCTTTATAACTAATAGGTTTCTGAGGAAAAGTATTTGAAGGAAAATTTTGCCATAATACTTCCCACAGTTCCTCTTGGTTATTCCATGGCCGTTGGTACACCAGCGAACCAGTATAATGCCAAATTTTAAACCTAATAGTTTAATGAACATAAATGAACATTGGTATATGATGTATTGACTATATGTTTTAATATATATTTACTAACCCATTGCCCATTCGTAATCTGGGCGCTGTGGTCGCTGTTACGAAATGTTCACCGTCTGGTGACCACTGAAGCAGTGTAGTGTCTGGTGCATCAGTTTTGGCAATAAGCTTTCTATTAGCAATATCCCATAATTCAACGCCACCCCTAAGATTGCCAAATCCGCCCAAAAGCAGAAGTACACAGTGGTCAAGGAAATTAACGTAAAAATTGAATAATAACTACTATTGCCAATTATTGTTGCCTATTAATTAATGATAGAATATCTATTGATGTATGATTAAGTAGTAAAAGGATATTGTTGCCATGTGGATTATAATAGATACTATTCCTGTGTAATGTACCAAACTCAAATATTGCTTCGCACTTAACATTAAACAATGTTGCTTTAGCTGGCATAAACCCATATACGACACAAAACTCTATGTTCTTCGGAGACCATTCTACTGCATGTATAGGACCTTCTTTACCTAATTAGAGAAAATCTTTATTATATTTTTCTAGCATTAGTTTTAATATTCTAAACTCTTTGAGTATTAAAATGAAATAATAGGTCAATTTTTAGGACTTACTTAACATAACCATAGCAGTTTCTCCTTTTGTGTTAAGATAATGCAATGACTGTTTCCCATAATATGATGCTCCACTCTTATCAATTTCAGTATTCGTCATTAATAATGCATTTGTTCCATGTTGGTGCCAATATATATCAATTTTATCTGCCTAAAAAACACAAAATAACATTATGTTAATAAAAGAAAAAGATAAATGTGTAACTAATCAAAATGTGACAATTTACCTGGAAGAAGCTTTTATTTGCAAGTGATTCTCCAATCTCGAATTTTGGGTATTTAAATAATCTTCCAAAAGAAGGTTGACCTGCTTTCCCTAAATTACATTTTAGGATGTTTTAATATGTGTAAAATTAATTCATAATTAACATACCTATTATAAAAAATGTTGAATAAACATTCAAAATCAAAATAGATGTAAATACCTGGCATATAACAGATAATATGGTATGGAGCATTCCCAGGTGCTATACTAAATTTGGCAATTTTGGCTGCACTTATTTTATGTACATATCTATCAAAATTTTTATCTTCATATAAAAGAACATTTCCACCACTTATTAGACCACAGAGTTTTTCATCACTTGACCACTGTGGTTCCCTATTTTTTTATGAAATAAAAAAATTATTTTATTTATCAATGATAACTATCATAATCATTTTAATCATTATTAATCTATACTTTTAAATATAATAAAAAAGTAAAGTTATAATAACTAATATGTAATATATTACCAATTAATCTGCTTCTTCTGCACAAAACTATGAACTAGCTCACCATTTTCAGATTTCCAAATGTGAAGATTTTCTGTTCCCTGAGGACTTGTTTGTGTTACTGAAATTATATTATATAATTATTTTTATATAATTTTATATATTTTTGATATTTTTATATAATTATAGACTTAGTATTTAATTATTTATATTTCATATAATTCACATAGTTATATTTACCATACGATTGTTCCCAAGTTGTAAGATATGTACTTTGAGTAGAGAATTGAATGGCACAGACTTTAGGTTGTGCAATTTCAGCAACAAGTTTCCAACTCTCACAAAGTACAATTTTAATATCAATTCCATTAACCCATGCAAAATATTTGCCATCTGGGCTAAAAAGCATAGCTTTGCAGGTCTTGCTATCATCTTTAGGAAATACTTTAACTGGTTCATAAGATGGTGGACCTTGTGCTAGATTTATACCAGTGGTTCCTCTCACTACAAGATTATTAGAAATGTCAATATCTCTATTTTAGATAATATATAATAATAAAAATAATATATATATTAATAATTAAAATTACAGATTTAAATCGACACTTTTATCTGTTTTATCTGTCAAATGAAATTCAAAATAACAAATAATATGTCCAATATATATATCGGGTGGATTGATGTCGTAAATATTTCTCATATTCAAGTGGTAGCATTTTTTTTATTTTGCTCTCACATAACTCACGTCAGCAGTGGCGTTCGGAAAGTAACACGTCATCAATTAAAGGTTAGAACATAACATTTAATGAAAATATATAATTTTACTGTCTTCAATTTACAAATATTACAGTTACGAACAACATTGTCTTAAGACATTAATGTTGTTGCGAATAATATTCGAAATATCAGATGCCAGAAAACACATGTTCAGCACGTTTATCGCGAACAATGTGCCGCCGGGACATCGCTGTAATGTCGTTTATATAAACCGTCTGCATCCTTGAAAAGTGATTTTCTCAAACGATTGAATCTCAATTAAGGACAACACTCTTGCGAAATGGCGAATTTCGGCGTAAATGCTGAAGAAAAATACTTACCAACGACACAGGGAATAGGCGAAGCCATTTTACCACCGTTACCATGTGGTATCGTACCGACAATCGACCGAAAGTCGATTGCTTACGAACTCTTCGATACACAATCGATTAACGTTTTTCAAAATATTACGGATGGAACGCGATGTAACTTGATAATCGCGCGATAACAACCGCAAGTGTCTACAAGTGTCACAGGACTTGCCATGAATGAATCATACGACAACGCAATAAATCTTTTCTTAATTAGATGCTTCTAATTAACGACTCGTCACCGCATTTTGCAGACGGACGATTGTACGTAATTAACGCGGATGTTGAGCGACATCGTCGACGATATCGACATTTTGGAAAGAAGAAAGTAGATTGCGAAACTTTTGATGTTTTCCCAGCCTCGATATATTATGATAGTAATCTCTCATAACCTAACAATCGTCGCGGATATCTCTACGAGTCTATTCTATTGTTATTTAAGTAGAGTATAACACTAAACAGGCGCGCCTATTTTATCGCGTGCATACCACGTGTGACGAAAGTAGCGTGCAGTGTTTCCTAATGTTTCTGCAATTAATATTTATCACGTCAATGTGCAAAATTCGTAGGCGTACATAAAGATCTATGGACGGAACTATACACACACGCAATCGTAGATCTCTTTGACACCCACCGTATTACGTAGGGTATGGCAAGCTCATGCTTCAGGTAAGTGTTATTCGCTGTTCTCTTCGTAAAACTTGGCGTCATGTCGCTTTCCGTGTTCTGCAGACGTAACAAACTCTATGGGTTCGATAAGATCATATATTTCTTATCTTGTTATTTTCGCTTTATCGAGGTTATGTTCCCGCGCACACGCCCTTCGCGTGAATTCGAAAGTGGAATAATTTCACTCTTCATTGCGTGTCACACATTTGTCAGGACAGGTTTCTCACTTTTCTTACTTTTGTATACTTTTCAATTAATTGTTTAGATTAATTTGGAAATATCGTAATATCTCTTTGGTAAACAATATTCGCAATCATTTACTACATTAATCATATCAATCATTAATTTATCATATATATAATTCTATCTGTATGTCTGTTTCCACAGTGATGTGGATGAGTATGGTTTTGAACGGCCACAGGACTTTGATTATGGAACTTATGAAGATTTCATGTCAGAATATCTTAAGGTACTCGCAAAACTAGCCAAGAAATGGGCAAAAATTATTGGTGAAGGAAAATCACCGCAACGAAGTATTACAATAAAAAAATATGTCCGTAAAGGCATTCCAGCAGGCTATAGGGGATTGGTAATACATTTTCAAATTCAATTTACTTTATATTGATTCTTTATATTTGAAATTGGAAGACAACAAAAATTGGGTCACAGGTATGGCTTGCTGTGAGTGGTGGAGAAGACATGAAAAATGCATCACCAGATCTTTATGAAAGATTACTGCAGTCCCCATATAATCCAGAGGTTGCTGACGTTATAAAAACTGACTTGCCAAGAACATTTCCAGACAATATATTCTTTAATAATACAGAGAATCAACAACATGAATTATACAATGTTCTGTTGGCTTTTGCTCATCAAAATAAAACTGTTGGATATTGTCAGGTAACACACTTGTTATATATAGTTCCAAAAACTATACTACTTATAACCATTAGACAACAAGAATAGCTTTATAAAGGAAAATAGATATACACAATAGTATATATAAGGAATATCTTATACGTATACACTTTTCCTTATTTAACAGTATGTCCAATATTTTTTTAGGGTTTAAATTACATAGCAGGTCTACTTTTGCTTGTAACAAAAAGCGAGGAAACAGCATTTTGGTTGTTAAAAGTATTAATTGATAAAATCTTACCAGATTATTATACACGTACTATGGATGGTTTACTTATTGATATCGATGTGCTTGCTGAGTTAGTAAGGTAAATATAATTTTAAAAATTTTATAAAAACTTTATAATATATTATTTGTTGATAATATTTGTTCCAATATTAAATTTGTGCAAGGATAAAAATGCCTGACGTATATCAGCATGTGACAAACATAGGATTGCCTTGGCCAGTAATTACAACAAAATGGTTTGTGTGTTTATTCGCAGAAGTTTTACCCATAGAGGTATGCTATAATTAATATTGCATAATTTTTCATACATTCTGAAAATATCATTAATGATATTACTCGTAATTGTTTAAAATATCTTTGTTATGAAACATTAAAGATTTAACTAATAACTAGTTTGATTTAACAGACTACTCTACGTATTTGGGACTGCCTTTTCTATGAGGGCACCAAGATTATTTTTCGCGTGGCGTTGACACTTATAAAAAGAAATAAATCTAATTTGTTAGCTTGCCAAGATTTCGTCACGTTAGCCGAATGTTTTAAAGAAATTACAAAGGACAGTATTGTTTTACGATGTCATGACTTTATGCAGGTACGTAGCTTATATATTATGTATAAGTGTTAAATAGTGAAGCAGATTAAATCAAATTCATTATAATGAATATTATCGGACTATTTTTCAGAGTATTTTTAAAGTACCTGGATCACTGCCTGGTAGCACAATAGCTAAGTTAAGAACAAAGATAATGCAACAGCATATAGAACAAAAGCAGGATAAGCTAGGACGATAGTATTTATGACCGATTTCTCACACGTACACCGAAATATTCTAGTCTTTGTTATTCATTTGCATCTTTTGCAAAATGAATACATATAAAAATGTATTATATTGTTATTGCATAATTATATGCCATTGCTGTACATATGAAGTCTGTTTAACAATGTAAGAAATTGCACACTTTATTCAATTATTATAATTTTACCTTGGCTCATCATTGTATATACATATCATAATAAAAGACCAAAAATGAGATAAAAATAAAACCACTGAGAAAATAGTAAAATAAAATATAATTGTGATATAAGTTGTAATGAAAGTTATGCAATTGTGATACTTTATAGAAAGAAATTGATATTAGAGCATTATTTAAGAGAATAATTATGCTTGTATTACTTTTTCTTTTTTTTATCGTAACACATAAAGTTTATAGGATCTTTGTTTATATATGTAGAAGAATTCTTCAGTCTGGGATATAAAAATTAATGTATAATCAGCATACACATAATTTTACATGTAGCTATAAAAAAATAGTTTATTATAGATAAATAAAAGATTAATATGTATATTAAAATTTGGTTCCTAAATATATTTACATAAATGAAATATAAGTTACATATAAACTATATAAAATTGTATCATTATTTTTCAAGCATATCTTTTGCCTCATTAATTTTGGCAGCTATATATGGAGAGCCACCACGATCTGGATGATTGACAGACATTACTTTTTTAAATTGTTCCTTTACTTTTATTTTACCAGCTGTGGGCGACACTCCTAGAATGAGACTAGCTTCACGCTTGGTCATTTTTGGCTCAAAACCACCCTTGTAATACTTGCTATTTGCTAGTGACTATAAATATTAAAAAGAATTAATTATTTTAATATATATATATATATAATTGCAACTGTGTGAAAGTAGTTAAAGAAAAATAAAGATTACCTGGGAATCTAGCATCTTCATTGTTTCTGCCATCTTCTGTGACAAATTTGGCATTCTTTTAAGTAGGTAACGACCAGTAAAGCCCACAATAGCAAGACCAACCCCTGCAGCTATAGCTGTCGCCTAAAGGACAATTATTAGTTTTTACACAACTTAAACTCAAAATTCCGAGCATAGAGCATAATATCTTGACGGGGTTAGAGATGTATGTCATGAAATGCGCAATTATTGCACAAGACGACCTAACCTAAAGTTTTCAACATTAAAGTTGTTAATGCTACGTTAATTATCAAGTGACAGCTCATATAATTTATACAAATGTTTATATAGCAAAATTCTTATTATTTTATTACGATATTACGTTTTATCGATACGTTTAATAACGATATACGTATGTATCTACGGCACTTTCAACATTGTAATTTACCTGCTTTTGCATATTTCGAAGAGTTTATGTTAATACAAATAATGATTAGCATTTTTTAACAATATACGAACCACGATTTGTAATTCGTTAAATATTCTTGAATTCTTACCATTTAGTCTCGAAACAACAAACGTGTAATTTTGTATATAATAATATCGTCGGTAAATATCGATTGAAGAAGGTTTGAGTCTTGGATGTGATGTCGATTTTTAGTTCCAAAATGTCTGCTACGAGCCGCCACCATATAAATCGACTAATCGAAGTGATAGATTTAAGATAGTAGAATAGTAGTAATAGAACAATTGAGGTAGTGATAGCTTCAACAGTGTTGCTTTTATTTCTCAAGTAGTATAACTCAAAGGTTAATCAGACATACTTCTTCCTTACATAGGAACATGAGCAAAATTTAACAGGCTGTAATTTCAGCAAGAATGACGAATGAATTATTTTAAAGCTTTCTACATTTCAGAAATATTAAATGCATGTTATTGTAGTTTATCGATAAGATCGAGTTAAACGACAATGTGTAATTACAATGTGTAATAACAATTGTTCAATTTTGAACTTTATTTTTCAATAGAATTTTTACATGGAACATATTATTTATACCAAATATATGATACAAATATATTAAAAAAAAAAAACGTTAATCTTTCTTTTAATTTTTTAATGAATTACGTGGACCAATTCGTTGCAAGCAATCAAAACGAAAAGTAGATTTCTTACTTCAGTGTTAAACAATTTGACAAAAGAAAATTATATTGCAAGTTGTTGAAAAAATGTAAATTAAATAGACGTTCATTCACACAGTACAACTTGACTAACTTTATTTAAAAAATTTGGAATTTGACGGATTTCGATTATTCCCGTGTTGCTATTACTCTTGCTATTACCATTTTATTTAGTCTACAGCACATTGAGAATTTTCAAATATGTTACTACGACACAGATCATACAGAGAGACTTTCTACTGATAAATTGAGGTCGTAGCACGACTTAACGGCAGGTTAGAGGACCTTTTATTTGCAAGTAACACAACTCTCAGTAGCAAGACGAAGGACCTTTTACTTTTAAATAATATAACTCAACAACGATTCACGACACTTACGGACTTTTATTTTTAAATAATATAATACAATAAAAAGAATCATAAACGCGAATCAGGCGTTTATGATTCTTTTTATTTTTTTATTTTTTAGTTTTGATATTTTTAGTATTCGATTACTTGAACGTTGGCTTTCTTTTTTAGTAATTTCGCTATAATTATCTCACTTGTGTTGTTTTCGATGATATGTATGTCGAACGTAGTAAAATTTTTATTCTACGTTATCGATCTTTGCACGTATTGCCTGTCACACATACACATAATTTATTTTGCACAGATCTTGTGCATTAAATATATTCTTTTCAGCTGCATTTTCCACGTTTATTACCCTCCCCCCTTTTCTCCTCGTACATGAGAACATAAATTATTATATTTCAAGTACAGAAAGTGCAATAAAGTGCAACCGTAAAATCCCTGTGTTAGATGCACTTTTTACACTCATTACATATGAAAAAGAGAAAAAATTGAGACGCACTTTGGAAGAGAGAACGAGAGGAGGTAACGAGTGTAGAAAGCAGCTAAAACGGACGGATACGTCGTCAATTAGCTGAAAGTGTTTCTGTGTACAAACGTGCTTGTAAACAGCAACGTGAATTTGCTATCGCACGAGGAGATAGCCCGTTGCCAGTTCTCGAAGTCAATCGACTCACGTTGACCCTCTCGAGTTTCTGGAGCAGCTGATAACAACCGACAAGAACCGAGCGCGAAGCGAAGCGCACGACTCTACAATCTTGTTTCCAAGCGTCTCGCAGATACCACGGGAGGTGACTATAAAGAGTCTATAGGCGCGCGCGCGAATGCAAGCACGTGTGTATGTATACATATATATATATACGTATGTATGTGTATTACACAGTCGTTACGTTCGCGTGCGTGCATATATGTGTAACGAAGTAGGGTGTTGCGAAATGCACAGAACGAGTCGCGCGTTTCGTATGTATAAATATCAACTACTGTTGAACCCGATCTCCAGCAAAACTCTGGCCGTCAAAACTTTTAAATGTTAGCGCAGCTGTCTAATCACCAGCATAAATTACGCGTGACTTAGCGAGCGAGAAATTGAATTAACATACATCGCCCGTCGGAGGCTTATTCGGAGAGCCATACACGTATGTGTATGTCTGTGTATGTGTGTGTACAGATCCGTCGATTGCGTCTCGCCGGGAACAACATTCGAGTCTTATCATCGCAGCGAGATATGTATTAGGAACAGCACGGCGTGTACCTCGTAGATTCTCGCGAGTCCTGAGGAAATCCTCGTGACAGAATTAGCTGACTATCGCCGACACATATCGAAATATCGCACGCCCTAGTAGCATCAGTACCATCAACATTGATTACTCCGTTAGAGCACTGGTTAATTCGATGCCCCTCTCAGCGTGTGTCAGACGGCGAAACCGGTATGAATTCGTTAAGTTCGAATTTCATAGACGCGGCAAGAGTGACCTCCACGTGTTTACTTGAGACAATCTGCGATTCCACGAGACGCGCGCGTTTTTTTCATATGCATACGCTGACAGCATTAGGTCCGTAGAACGCGTAAAAATGTAAGCAATAAGTGAATTGGTCGGCGGCAGTCGATTATTCTCCTCACGGCTCGGAAACAATCGACTATGATCTCTAGCAGTACTCATTAGTCGGCCAACAGTTGGTCCGCTGTTAGATTCTATTGCTTAGTTTACACCGAAAGGATTAAACGCGGATTAACTTATACTGTGACCAATCGCAGTTGATTTTTATAAGAATAATCGACTGCGATTGGTCACGGTAGGTCAGTCCGCGTTTAGTCCTCTCGGTGTAAACTAAGCATATACATCGGGACCGCTATAGATTCAACATTGATCCAATGCTTTGTGCTGTTCGGGGATCGATTGCCTCAAATCGAAACAATCGACTACATGCCGTGGGCTCTTATTCCCTCTTTGATCGATGAAAGTGCCTCTAAAAGTGACTTACTAGCCTCCGGATTGGCTGTAAGCCACTTTTGGAGATACTTCTATTGGTAAGAGACAGGGAGAGAAAGACAGACAGAGACAAAGAGAGAGACAAAGAGTCGAGAACAAGGGTCGAGAACAAGATTTTTAATAAGTTACCTCGCTCGGTATAATGAATCAGAAACTATCTATTCGTCAAATTTATGTATTTGTCACTTTTATCAGATTTTGTAGAATTTACATTGCAAGAGAATTCCGGCATCAAGAGTATATATTTTCAAAGGGACACAAATGAGGAGCGACGATTGTTCACGCTGAAACGTGAAGAGAGAAATGCGATTCCCGCTGTCCCTCGACAGCGAGTGTACAATTTCCTTGACCGTCCGCCCCATGCCAGTCGGGTAATCGTGGAAAACGATACCGCGATGAAGTAGCTCGTTCTGACATTGAAAATTATACAAACATGATCTCCGTACCTACACACACACACACACACACACACACACACACACACACACACACACACACACACACACACACACACACAC
>NW_022639553.1:535094-551382 GCF_010583005.1 Odontomachus brunneus | reverse complement strand
ACACACACACACACACACACACACACACACACACACACACACACACACACACACACACACACACACATATCCACCCACCTACTACCGTTCCGCCCAGCGCTTCAGCTAACGCACTCACACAGCCACAGCATGCGCGCAACGCGCTCCATCGGTGTGCAACCTATATTACGAGTATATTACATGCGCGCCACGACACGAACTACGCACACACAAATCCAGCGAAAAGTAGGTTCTACGCGAAGATAGCGCATGGAAGAAGACGGCCGCGGGGCCGTGTTCGTGTGACGCGAGGATGTGTAGTCGCGCTGATCGCACGCGCTGCCGACGATTTCCGAGGAGCGTAAACACGACCTGACATAACCATGTGCATGTATACGTGGACACGTTTGGATCAGCGGGAGCTTGTCGCGATGTCAACGGAGAAGTTTACGTTGTCGCGCGCGCGCTCTCTGTCATTGGTATGGGCGTTTTTTCTTAATTACAGCACAAACCGACGGAAGAGCGTGCGCGTACTACTCTACCACCACTTCCTTGCTATTCTATTACTACTAATACTATTGCTGCCACTACCACCGAGGTAGCGAGACGCATTCGACGCGAGTACCAGCGTACTTTTCGCGTAGCATTATTTTCACCGGTCGCACTACGTTCATTCCTCTTTCGTCGTGTACGTCACCGAGATATGCCTGTGTACTTATGTAAATTTATGTACGACGATTCAGGCACACACGAAGCGCCACAAAAGCCCGCTCGTGCGCGCGCCTACAGCCTGCTGCGCGCCAGGTCGACCCGCTACGACACGCTCGATATAAGTCGCTTGTATTTTTTCGCCGAGCATTTTGTCGCTTGCGGGAGAGAGACAGAGAAAGAGAGACACACATATATAGGGAGAAAGAGAAAGAGAGACCAGTCTACACACACACATATTGGTGCGATGGACTTTGAGCCTACATCGTGTAACGCCTGGTGCGAGGACGCGCTCACGGTGGTGTCGCGAGCCACGTCTCTTCATCGGCTTTTTCGACGGCTCTTACGTGCGTTTTATCGCGCGTTAGGATACGTTTGACACGCTTATGCGTCAATTTATGCGCGCCGTCGTGCTTATCTCGCGAGCATCCGTGCGAGAGCGTCTTTCGCTCTTTTGTTTGTTTCTCTCTCTCCCTCCCTCCCACCCTGCTTACCTCCCTTCCTCCCTCCTCTCCCTCTCTCTGTCGCTCTCTTTCTCGAGCGATGTTGATGATAGCATACATGCGAGTGAGACGGAGAGCGGAATTAAATACATCCCTCGCACGACCGCAACTCAAGGAATGGCATCCACGCGTTTTAGACGAGGAAACGAACAGAATAAAAAGGAAGAAATGCACTACAAAGATGGCATACGACTCCCCCACGTAGCGGACTCACGTATTTATAGTCCCCGCGTTTCACGTACGTTGCACCCGTGGCGGATCGCATAGGTCGTATGTGTATACGTGTGCGTGCGTGCGTGCGTGCTGCGTGTACATACGTATACGCACACATGTGGCAAAATAGTTAGACACAATGCAATAGGGAGCTCATTAAACTGTCAAATTGAGAGTCATTACCGATGAACTTATGTAATAATAATATAATTGATAACATAGTTAAGAGAATACTGAATAATAACAAATAATGATAATACTAATAAATTGATAATAATAATGATTAATAATATAATCATGGGGCACAGACTCATCGATAATGGCTTTCGATTTTGACAGTTCAATGAGCTCGCAACATCATTGCATTTAGACCGTTTTGCAAGCCACTGTACGTCGCATGTGCTCGCGTGTGTGCGTGCAACGTGCGTGCGGCGTGCGTGCGCGGGGCTCGCGAATCGTGTAACGGGTGTACGTAATGCTCGTACACGCTTCATTACGCTGAAATAAACGAATGTGCGAACGCGACGTCGCCACGACGCTTTATTGCCCGTTCGCGTAAACGTGTTTATACGATAGCGGGACGAAACGCACGGCCCGCTGTCTTATCTTTCTGGCTATTACATGACCACCTCGATTTTTTCCTTGCCACCAAGACCGCGATAATTCGCTCATTATCCCGCGTCGTACTAAAGTTGTTATTGTTTGCACTGTTCTCCGATCACCGAAGAAAAATCCATCCGCGATAACGTGCAGGTCGTCGCAAATTGATGTTACGTATTCCGCTTTTTAATCGAATCAAAGCACGGCATTGCAATCAAATTTGTCTTGATGGATCGTGCACACCAGCTCGCGCTCTGCTCCATCGCTGTTTATTGTTCCTCTCTCGCGGGTGCTGCTCCAGCGTTTTACGAGTTCAGCGCGAGCCGTACTGTATCTGCAATTGGCTGGAGAATTAGCACACCTTGGAAGAAAAGCAGAAAACAAAGGAGCCAATCAATCAGAACTCACGTAGAAAAACAGAAACTGTCGACTACCACTTGACTACCAGCGCGAGTTCTGATTGGCCTCTGCCTCTCTGCCAAGGTGTGAATTCTCTTTTGTAATAATAACGACTTAACATGAGAAATTAACATACGGCTATGTTGCCGGACATGACGAACTTTCCAAAGACGTCTCACTCCTTGTAGATACATTCATCGGGATAACGAATCATCGATCTATACAGGAGATAGCGGGTACAATGACCCGGCGTGAAGTTGCATTTTGTAATGAAGGATGTATACGCCGCCGTCGCTGGCGTTGCGAAAGTCGTTTTCCCGCGAATCGCGAATACAACAATCGAATAACGTGACGCGTAATATAACACGCGGCCAGGCACATAACGTGCACTTCGATTAAATAGACGGCTTTGCGCTGTAATGGCCGTTCTTTTACTCTGCCAATTGCCAATTAACGTCCCACCGAGTCACCGATTATAATGACAATTTGAGAGTGCGTGAGAAACGAACGTGGAGACAACCTCTGCCGCAGCACGGATTGCCGGCTTCGCGTAATAGCGACTCGCTATAATTTTGTAAACGACACTGTGTTGCCATTCGCGTAATCGCCCATCGGGAAACAATTACCACGCGATGTTATAGAAATCTCTTTATGTGCGCCACAGAATCTTCTTATCATGCACCAGTCTGCGAACGATGCGAAACTACGTTTTTAACTCAGCATGCTGAGGGGCTCGATATGTCGTTGTTGTTGTATCATATGTGAGAGAAATTATCGTAAATGTGATTCTCTTTCAAACCTTGTCGAAATGAGATAATACCCGTTCGCTTTTAATTATATGTCTTTGTCGATTATCATATGTCAGAGAAATTATTGCAAATATGATTTTCTCAAATCTTGTCCAAGCGGGAAAATACGCGTTCGCTTTTAATGATATGCCTCTGTTGATTATCATATGTGAGAAATTATTACAAATGTTATTTTCTCTAATCTTGTCGAAATGCGAGAGAATATATACGCATACTCATTTCGTATTAATTATAAGAAGGACAAGGCGGATTAAAAACAGATGTTTACACTCGCAGGTCCCGCGCATTAATTCTCACTGCCATGAATAATATATCAGATCGTCGTCGATTGAATGTGTATCATCTTCCGTATTCGTGAGTGCAAGGACGACGATGAGCTTAATGCGTACTTCTCTTCTTCTCTCTCTAGATCAGCGCGAACCGTGCTGTATATGCAATAAGGATGAAGACTTAACGTAAGCGATTAACAACCCAGACAGCAGAAACTTCTAAATAAACTTCTTAACTTAGGCGTCTAAAAGATGTCTTAGGTCCATATTCTGAACCCTTTTATCGATAAAAGTGCCTTGAATATAGCTTCTCAGATAATCAGATGACTCCTAAGCTTCTTTTAGAGACACTTTTATCTCTTGTCCACAATCTTACTTTAATTACTAAGCCTTAAGAAATTGACCACAGTTGATTATTTTTAAAATAATCGACTGTGGTTGGTCAATTTATTACGGCTTAAAGGTTAAAGCAAGGTTGTAGACAAGAAGCTACTCTTTCTGGATCTGTTTTACCCCTTGTCCACAATCTTGCTTTAATCTTTAAGCCATAATAAATTGACCAACCACAGTCTATTATTTAAAAAATAATCAACTGTGGTTGATCAATTTCTTACGGCTTAAGAATTAAAGCAAGATTGTGGATAAGGGATTAGATGTCTCTGAAGTCCATTCTACAATGGCAGTAAGCTATTATAGAATAAGAAAGAGTAAGAAATTGACCAATCATAGTTGCTTATTATTGTCACACTCGACTACGATTGGTCAATTTCTTACTCTTACCCATAAATCTTCAAAGAACGTTCTAAAGACCTCCTAAGGACATTCATATATCCTAAGAATGTTCCAAAACATTTTCTGAAAATTTTGTGCTATCTCAGTACTTCCTACTTCTTACTGTCATTATAGAATGAGGTTAAAACATCTTTCAGATGCTGTCTGAGAACGGAGATACAATGTAATTCCTCTTAAAAATCAAACTTATCTGAAACTTGAGACGAACAATTCAACTTCTAACTCAATCCGGTATCGAGAGAACGAGCAGCTTTCAGAATTTCGATATTATGAATACGTAATAGTGATCCGGCGCATTCGAGTGTTTCGCAACGACAAAACGCGACAATCGGCTTCGTTTTTCTTCTATGTCGCGCGACGTCCGCGCCATATGTACATAACAGGAATTACGTGATTATTGCGCGAATCGTGAGCGTTCATTATTTTGTGTATTATGTAAATTAAGCGTATGGTAAACATCAATAATTATGTAAATGATGTTAATCATAAATAATTTACCAATGCGATCTCGAAAACGCAGTAGAGCGGCCGTGCGCGAGACAGCCGCCGCGCGTTTTCGAGAGAACGGAGCAGAGCAGAGCAGGGCGTGCGTTGCGTTGCGTTGCGCGACAAGGTTAGCGAGAGGACAGGGAGGGGGTGAAGTAGCGGTGGGACACGATACGTCAGCACAGCGCCTCGATATCGCGCGGAATCACGGACGGATCAAAATGGCGATTCAGTCGCTGTTTACGGTACGGGCGTATGGTTCATAGTGACGCGGCGGTGAGTATCGGTGCACGAGAGAGATTTTCTAACAGTGATACGTGCTTGTGCCATCGCAAATTGACGGATTTTCCTTGATATCGCAAGTATGGAGATTCATAGGCCGGAAAGGACGGCGGAGAAAGTGTCGGGCGGCATTGATGGTGACGCGATGGGCGTAACAGCGGAGCCGATGCCTGCGGCGTCATCGCTTCCAGTTCCGGAGCTGGTCCCGCAATCTATCGGCGAGAACACGAACAACGTCGACTACGCAAAAATGCGCGTAAGAATCTCTATTTTCACTAAAATATATACATATTGGAAGCAGCGCTGACGGTCGAAACACGAGGAAAGGATAGAACGATCCGTGCGTGGTGCACGATATGTCCACCCTTGTCGTATAATCCAATTAGAAAACTTAAGAGTAGACAAGTCGATTGAACGATAAAATGATATTAAATCGATGGAAAAATGAAGGCTATCAGATTGATATTGACATTAAATCGATACTTTTTAAATCGATAGAAAAAAATATATTATTGAATAGTGGAGAGAAATTTAATTCATAATTTGCTCTTCAATTATATTTATTATGTAAAATTGAAAATTTCCGTCTGTCATTTATAATTATGAATATATAAAATTACACGGCAAGTATTTACCATGTTTTTAATAAAAATAAATTAAATAAAATATTAATAGTTTAAATAAAAATTTAATCTTGTTTTTTTGCACAGCTATCGTCATAGCTAATGATATCATATTTTGTCGTTGATTGTGCAGCATTTTGTTTCGATCATTACGCGCATGCGTAAAAAGATTAAAAAGAGAAAGAATATCGGATAGCAGTCTGTCCTTCTCTCGTATCCCGCTTTATATCGTACCATAGGCAGTGTTGCTTTCAGTATGTATATATTTCAGTGATAATTTTATTGCCTACTATATTTGATTTTGCACTCGAAATCTCGCAAGTCAAATCTCGCTTCATCAAATGAGATGCACTGTGCTAAATATTCAGAGATTCAGAACTAATGGACGCAGGTGTCTGTAACACAAAAAGAAAGTTGCTAACTGAAGACACATGTATTGAAATAAAAATTAAATGTATATCAAAAGAGAAGAAAATTTTGTTCTTATTGATTTTTTTCTTTTTTCCCAACTGTTTAGCAGTTTAGACGTCAATTTGTAGAAACATTTACCTTATATAAAAATCTTACAGCATGCATATATGAAATCATCTGGACTTCTGAATATACTGAGCTTCTACAATTGAGTCCTATGGATTACAAGTAGAAAAACAGAATGTAAATGAAAATTTTGTATATGTGTATTGTCTAATTGCAAGATAAAGCAGAGAAGTACATTGATGCCATTTTTTCTGAATTTATCAACTACTGTAGTATATTTTTAATTTATTAAAAGGTGCTGAGGAAAACTTATGGAAGATTGGAAAGTGGCAGTGGTAGCGGTGATCAGGACGGTGGTCAACATGAGGATAGCATAGATATTGCAGCAAAAAAGAGAAGAACTCGCAGAGGCAAACCCAAACACAGAAAGTTGAAGCCATACTCAAAGCAACAGTTATCCTGTCAGCAACAGGTGCGCAGTAGATGTGTTGGGCAAATGGCAAAAACTGGCAGACAACCACCAGCTCCGTACAATACTACACAATTCCTTATGGCCGATCACAGTGATCTACCTGATCTCGAGCAGAAATTGTCGGGAGTCGCATCATTGGAAATACCTGCCATGTTTCAAAAGCCATCTGCGCCACCGCGTACCCGGGATTCGAGCTTTAGCGTTGATTCCGATGAAGATTACTTCTACTCGTCTCCAGAAGACGAAGAGGAATTCTTGACGAAGGAATTTTCGAACGCGTACGAGGACCTTCACGCAGAAAGATTGAACAATCTGTCAAAATCTCAACTGATACAAGAGTATTTGCAGTTAGAAACTAGAATGGATTTGTTGTCGAAGCGACAGCGTATGAAAAATATGCATCCAATAGAAGAAAGGGACACGGAAAACAAGATAGACCCGGAAATGGCCAAGAAACTGAAAATGTATCAGCAACGAATCGATGACCTGTTACAACAGAACGAGCAGCTGAAACGGGAGAATGAGATGCTACATACAAAAAAGAGGTTGCGCGCAAGCAGCTCCGAGTCTAGCGTCGACAGCGAAAGCGATAGTGACAGTTCTAGTAATAGCAACCAGACCAGATGCAGTTGCTCTCCCTCGAGTCCTGGAACGTCTCCTAAGAATGCTCATAAGCCTAGGTTAGATAATTTCAAAGCAGACAGTAAAGAAGACAGCTTCGACGTCGCTCAGAACGACAGTCCCCGAACGTGCACGACACCCACCAATCTTTCCAACGGTCATATGATCATGAACGAAACCAAAAGTTATCCTACTTAGATTTAAAGAGGATTTCTCCTTTACAAGCCGCGAGACGCGAAAAATCACTTGTGTTGTTGTTACGTTCAATATCGTGCCCTTTGTAGAATGCTTCGAACACGTATTCTTCGACACACTTGGGAACATAGTCGAGTTCAATGGTAAGATTTGTTTCTAATTAATTTCTTTAGTAATGACTTAAAATGACTGCGCGATTTGCTGTAAAATGAGGGAATAAACATATCTAAATTGCATTCTAAAACATTCTTTTTGAGGGAAATTTGGAATACAACCTAGATTTCTGCTTTATTGCTATTTGATAAATCTTGAAAAATAGAATACAAAATATAATTTGTATTTGCTATGAATCAGAAAAAATGCAATAGCTTAAATCGATAAGAATTTAATATTTTATCAGAAGTTTTTTTTAGGCATACCACTTAAGAGATTAATTTTCGTAAAAGGTAAATTCCTTCATTGGATTGTGTCTCAAAATGTATTGGATGAAATGTGTTCCAACCATTTTGCAAACGAGTCTACACAAAGCTCGGAAGTTACTGACTGCGTTTAGAAAATATAATAATTGAGCTCCACCAGAGATACATTCTAAATCTATCATAAATCTAAAATTGTATTAAAAAATGTCTTTATAAATTACAGGCAATAATCATTGATTGTTAACTGTCATTTTACTGAGTCGCCTCTTTCTCATTCGGTGTCACTGAACACTGAAAATGAAGTTAGCGACATAAATTCTCTTGACTACATTGTATGACTGTATAAATGTATTGTTAGTATTTGGCTGCTTACGGGGACCCGAATGGGAAGGATAACAATCTCACAAGACGGTAATGTCCGAGCTTTGATTATGATGCTCCCATTAGAAGCCATGCTATATGCTACTATATCGATTCTATGTATGTCTTAACAACTAAAAAACGCGTTTTCCGATCAGTTGTAATTATGTGACGTTCGAATCTTACTCCTGATATCTTCTAAATCTCATTAGACCATCTTTTAATATCCTGTCACAATCCGCTGGTTTATTCTTCTTTTTCCCCTTAAGACTGTCTTGCGTATAAATATGTAACAATACGATAAATATAGGATTAATATTCCATAGGAGAACCACTCTTTCGCGTCTGTACTATTCTGTTATCTGCTTGGCGAAGTTTATATTCACATTCACTATACGTATTTTGCGCGTCCGCTTCAGTCTATCCCCTTTAATCTAGAGTTATTCTATACAATTCACGTCATTTCAGCCAGAGTTTTTCCTTTTTGCGTATTGCCAGTTATGAATGCTGAGTTTATAAATTGACGGTCTACAGACCATCAACTAACACAGACCTATGTACATACACACATAGGCAAAATGGAAGGTACAATTGTTTACACGCATCGGAAGTATTATATTAGCAGTAAGCTATGTATACATATATATATATAAATATATATGTATATGTATGTATCTAATACAATGAGATTGTGATGCACACTATATTGTAGAAACTTTACGATCTTTGTACAATTGTATAGTTTTAGAGTAAGACAAAATGTTAGTTTATGGTCTGAAAGTGTAAGATATATATAAAGATGTTTTACATTTCCGATTTTTAATAAATCTTAAGTTTCGTGTTCTTCGAATACTTTCACATTTTTACGAGTAGGAGTATCGTGTGTTTTGCAAATAGTCCACCTATCCTTCTCTGATTCCCAGAAGATCTTATACACGTCTCTTTCTTTATTATTCTATAGAATTTTAAATTTCTTAGAAAAAAAAAGTTTAACCAAGTTTCTGACTTTTACTTCATTGGAAGAAAAATATATTAAAAATTAATCAAAGCATTGGCAGATGAAATTTTAAAAGAAGAAATATAAATGATCACACACTCTATTAAGACAAAAATATTCTTTCGGCATGAATATATATATATATATATATATATATATATATATATATATACAATATTTAAATTTATATTTGAAATATTACAGCATCAAGTACAAGACGCGCGTGGCCAATTGGAATGTTCAAATTATCATATACATGAATATTGAGTTTGAACTCACTCGTTGCAAAACAGCCTTAAGAGATTGAACTGTGACCAACTTCATGGCGCGATAAATTGAAAAACACGGAGAGCAGCGCTCGGTAGAATTTGTGATTGGAGTTACGGAGGTATTTACAGTCGTACAGACAATATATTATGAAAGCAATGTCTCATCATTACGTAGTGACGGCTCACAAACCGACAGCTGTCAATGCTTGTGTGACCGGTAAGTAATTAAATTTCACAAAATTACGAGGCGAAAGTTATATCGCTGCATAATTGTATTGTATTTTTGCAAGGTAATTTCACGTCACCTACTGATTTGAATCTGATACTGGCTAAAAATGTGCGTTTGGAGATATATCTCGTGACTCCGGAAGGTCTGAGACCTCTGAAAGAAGTTGGGATCTATGGTAGAATAGCTGTCGTAAAATTCTTTAGACCGCCGGTAAGGTTATGGGATTGCTTTCTAGAATACCCTATATAACTCACATGTAGCTATATGTTTTGTTTACATAGTTCTGGTATCTCTGATTAATAGATCACAGAAAGAAGCATTGTTATCTTAATTTTTCATAACTTCTGTTGACTAGATCTTAATACTTTAATTTTATTTATAATCTACAATGTATCTCTCTCATATAGGTATCGCAGACAATTATGTACGACAAATAATATTAGATGATAAGTCTTCTCAAAGATATCCTTTATACAAATTCAAAAATATTTACTAATTTATACACAAAATTTACTACTATATATGATATGTATATAAACATCATATTTTATCATATATATCATAGTCTTAAATTATAAAAGTCGAAAGTATATCTTACTCGAAGTTTAAATTGGTTTGAATTATGTGGTAATATTTAAAAAATTTATTTCTTTAGCATGAAAAAAAGGACCTTCTGTTTTTATTGACGACACGATACAATGCTATGATTCTGGAATGCATTGGCGAAGGAGAAGATATAGAAATTATAACAAAAGCACATGGGAATGTCGCAGATCGTATTGGAAAGGCTTCTGAAACTGGCATTAAAGCTGTAATTGATCCTAAAGCACGAGTTATTGGTCTTAGATTATATGATGGCCTTTTCAAAATTATACCTTTGGATAAGGATAATCCGGAACTTAAGGCATCTTCGATTCGAATGGATGAACAGCAAGTGCAAGATGTCAATTTTCTACATGGGTGTGCTAATCCTACCTTAATTTTAATTCATCAAGATATTAACGGTAGACACGTGAAGACACACGAGATTTCTTTGAGAGACAAAGAGTTTGTAAAGATACCATGGAGACAGGATAACGTGGAGCGAGAAGCTATGATGGTCATCCCAGTACCTTCTCCTATGGGTGGTGCAATAGTGATAGGACAGGAGAGTATTTTATATCATGACGGTACGACATATATTGCTGTGGTGCCTCCAATTATAAAGCAAAGCACTATTACCTGCTACGCCAAAGTGGATAATCAGGGGCTAAGATACTTGCTGGGCGATATGGCTGGTCATTTGTTTATGTTATTCTTGGAGCAAGAGAAGAAATCCGATAGTACACAAGTGGTGAAAGATTTAAAAGTGGAGCTGCTGGGTGAAATTAGTATACCAGAATGTATAACTTATTTGGATAATGGCGTGATATTTGTCGGCAGCCGCCTCGGTGACTCCCAATTGATAAAATTAATTACAAAGGCAGATGAGAATGGCTCTTATTGCGTGCCGATGGAAACTTTTACTAATCTCGCACCTATCGTCGATATGGCCGTAGTAGATCTGGAGAGACAGGGTCAGGGACAGATGGTTACATGTTCCGGCGCCTTCAAAGAAGGCTCCCTTAGAATTATTAGAAACGGCATCGGCATCCAAGAGCACGCGAGTATCGATTTGCCGGGCATCAAAGGTATGTGGGCTCTAAAGGTCGGCGGTGGAAATTTCGATAATACACTGGTCCTGTCATTCGTTGGCCAGACTAGAATTCTGA
Source organism: Odontomachus brunneus (assembly GCF_010583005.1). Classification (NCBI taxonomy): domain Eukaryota; kingdom Metazoa; phylum Arthropoda; class Insecta; order Hymenoptera; family Formicidae; genus Odontomachus; species Odontomachus brunneus. The sequence goes on along the minus strand of NW_022639553.1, from coordinate 539,929 downwards.
CTTTGAACGGCGAGGAGGTCGAAGAGACTGATATACCGGGTTTCGTCGCGGACGAGCAAACGTTTCACACGGGCAATGTTACGAACGATCTATTTATTCAAATAACTCCAACGTCTGCCAGATTGATCTCACACGAGACCAAAACAGTCGTTTCTGAGTGGGAGCCGGATAATAAACGAACTATTAGCGTGGTAGCTTGTAACGGCACGCAAGTTCTTTGTGCCACAGGCAATGATTTGTTTTACATGGAAATAATATGCAATCAAATCGTGCCCAAGGGATTCGCTACTTTGCAGCACGAAGTGGCGTGTCTGGATATTTCTCCCTTAGACGGCATCAGCGAGGCCAAGATCGTCGCTGTAGGTCTTTGGACGGACATATCTGTCCGTATTTTGACTCTACCTGCTTTAGAGGAGATCAACAAGGAGCTCCTCGGAGGAGAGATTATACCCAGGTCCATTTTAATGACCTGCTTCGAGGGTAACACGTACTTGCTTTGCGCACTGGGCGATGGTAGTATGTATTATTTCACTCTACACAAACAAAATGGCATATTATCGGATAAGAAGAAAGTCACTTTAGGAACTCAGCCCACCGTTTTGCGAACCTTCCGTTCTCTGTCCACGACAAATGTGTTCGCATGTTCGGACAGACCTACGGTGATTTATTCCTCGAATCATAAACTCGTTTTCAGCAACGTCAACCTCAAAGAAGTGAATCACATGTGCTCATTGAACGCGGAATCGTATCCCGACAGCCTGGCGTTGGCGACAGATAGTACTGTCACCATCGGCACTATTGACGAGATCCAGAAGCTGCACATAAGGACAGTGCCGCTCGGGGAATCTCCACGTAGAATCGCTTACCAAGAGAGTTCGCAAACCTTCGGTGTGATTACAATGCGCGTCGACGTACAGGAGAGCAGCGGCGTGAGCATCGTCAGACACTCCGCGTCCACCCAGGCTGCTTCTACGTCCAGCAGCAGCCACATCGCGTCGCACAACAAACCCAGTGGCCATACGGCCAGCGAGATCGGCCAGGAGATCGAGGTTCACAATCTTCTCATCATCGATCAGCATACTTTCGAGGTTCTGCATGCGCACACCTTGATGCCCACTGAGTACGCGTTATCGCTGATCTCAACGAGACTAGGTGAAGATCCCACTTCGTATTTTGTAGTCGGTACCGCGTTCGTGAATCCTGACGAGACTGAACCGAAGATGGGTAGGATATTGTTGTATCATTGGAGCGACGGGAAGCTCACGCAAGTTGCGGAGAAGGAAATCAAGGGATCGTGTTATTCTCTGGTCGAATTCAATGGAAAACTTTTGGCGAGCATCAATAGCACCGTACGCCTATTCGAGTGGACAGCTGAGAAAGAACTCAGACTTGAATGTAGCCACTTCAATAACATTATAGCGCTTTATCTGAAGACTAAAGGTGATTTTGTTCTGGTGGGAGACCTTATGAGATCTTTGACGCTATTACAATATAAAACTATGGAAGGTAGTTTCGAGGAGATAGCCAGAGATTACAATCCCAATTGGATGACTTCCATCGAGATATTAGACGATGATACCTTCTTAGGTGCTGAGAATTGCTTCAATCTCTTTGTGTGTCAAAAGGATAGGTACGTCAAATGTATAAAAAGTACAATTTCTTACTTAGCTTTTGTATATTCAAGATAACGTTGAATATTGATAGAAATTGTTCTTTCTAGTGCTGCGACTTCCGAGGATGAAAGACAGCAGATGCAGGAAGTAGGGCAGTTTCACCTGGGCGACATGGTTAATGTTTTTCGACATGGTTCGTTGGTGATGCAAAATTTGGGAGAATCGAGTACACCTACCCTAGGTTGCGTCCTGTTTGGAACCGTCAGCGGTGCTATCGGCTTGGTGACACAAATTCCATTTGCTTTTTACGAGTTCCTGCGCAATCTCGAGGATCGACTGAACAGCGTGATCAAAAGTGTGGGCAAAGTAGAACACAATTTCTGGAGAAGTTTCAACACGGAATTGAAAATCGAGCAATGCGAAGGGTTTATAGACGGTGATCTGATAGAAAGTTTTCTCGATTTGAACCACGATAAGATGGCAGAAGTTGCAATGGGCCTTATGGTAATTTAATCACATATGTGTTGTTTCTTAAGGGGATGCTGGATGACGAACTCGAACAATGTCGATAATGCAGAGACGATCGTTACTAACATAATTATTCTATCCTTTTCGTATTTCTTGTATACAGAACTTACATGAATGTGTGTTGCTTTGTTTTACTATATTTAACGAAAAATTTAACCATATATATGTAGAAATCTTTCTATAAACTTTTTCGATATTCTTAAGCTTCCAAATGTAGATGCGAAGGTAAAGCAATGTTCTTAAAAATTTTTTTGTTTGGAACATTCACACTTTCAGTCTGTACAAGCTGCGGAACTTTTGGATCAGACAAATATTACGTTAACAGCTTGAGATTTTACATAAAAAATTTGTTGTTTGTTATATATCGAGCAATGCTCCTATTTATTTACGTACTTTCATTGTGTAAAAGCATTTGTAATTCTGCGTAACCAATATGACGTCAGCTTTGCAGAAAAATGTCAGTGTTCTGTCGGTAAAGTTTTCAGCTTCAGCATCCTCTTAATAACGCTAAAGCGTTTCGTAATCTACTGTATACGTGTATGTGTGTTGGGTTAACATTTTAGATCAATATTTGTAAATCTCAGTGCATTATATTTTCCCCACAGATCGATGACGGCAGTGGTATGAAGAAAGAAGCAACAGTCGATGATCTTGTAAAAGTAGTTGAGGATCTTACGAGGATACATTAAACGAATATCATATAAATAAGCGATATTTCAAGTCTGTGCAGTCTATGAGGATACTAGAAGAGAACATAAGCGAAGAACGAAAGTGTTTATACAGTTGTCTTTTTGTTATCGCTGTGGTACTTGAGAGCAATATGTGTGACGTAAGTTTTCTCCTTCTCTCTCTCTCTCTCTCTCTCTCTCTCCCGATCAACTTCTAGAGATTTTTTCATATGTATCTGGAAACAATGCGTGTTAGCGATATATCGTTAGCGATCTTAAAGTCGCAGGAAAAATTAGTGTACCCTTTACTTTCATCTCTGTTGCACCGTTAGCACCCATGGCAAGCTATATTTTTTAGAATTTGTGCATATGACGTAGAAAATGCAATTAGGGCAACATCCGCTAATAAACTTCAAAACGTGCTCGCATTTGTAGTACCTTTATATCTTTGTAAGATTGAGTGTAAATAAAAATGATGATCCATTTTGAGGTAACGCTCTGTCTCGTCATTCAACAACAATTGGCGTTCATTTGTTGGCATTGAGAGTGGCCTTCAGCGTGTCAGGATCGAATAACCAGCTGCGTAGATCCTCTACGCCTTGCCCGGTCATTCCGCTAGCTTCTAACACAGTGATCTTTTGCGTCACTTCTCTTTGTAAACGCACGTATTGCAACATGAGCAAAGCTTCGTTTCTCATCTGACGATACGAAACATCCATTTTGTTCAGGATGAGTGCTACCTTAACATTTTGCAATCTCGGCTCCACGAGGAAAGAATAAAGTAACACACCCGCAGCGCTTATTTGACAGAGATTGCTAGTATCCACTACATAGATTATTTTGTGAATCTAGCAATAAGTTTTGTAATGATTACTTATTGTATAAGAACATCGTTGGTTTATCTCGGCGCGATTTTCTTGTTTACCTTGTCGAAATAATGCTTCCATATTGGTGCCATGTTACCTCCAATTTCTTTAATTACCATATCGAATTCACCGGTATCATTTTTTACAGTAAATAAATTTATCCCATTGGTGGGCACAGTATGAGTTGCGTCGTCAATATCGTCTCCTTGGAGACTTTTCATGAGAAGAGTCTTGCCTGATTTAAATGGTCCAAGGCATAAACACATTTCTTATGTATTTAAAATTTCGTCGCTTATTGTTTATTTTGTACTAAAACGTGTTTGTGAATTGTGCAACTAACATATGCCACAGCTCTTTATTGAAACTTATAGGGTTGTAAGCAGATATTGATTTAACAGGTTCGTCGCCAAAACGACATATCCTCACTGACGATGAGATAAAATGATAATTAAGGCGTATTATTGCAAAAAATCTAAAAAGATTCAACGATTCAACGGTAATTTTGTATAAAAAAAAGTTCTATGTTTAACTATTGGGCACTATCAAAACATCTTAAAATTTGAATTTCAAACTTTTTTCCTCTTTTATTCTCTTAATTTTTTAAAATATTTTAAAGAATAATTTTTTACGAATTTTTTTTACAATAATTTTTGCGATTGTACGCCATAATTATACGTTTTATAAAAATTTTACTCGTGAATTATAGTTTGTTATTTAAAAAAATTAATACAGTATGGGGAGATTATCTTAAGTTCGTTATAAATTAATTATATTTACATTTACAAGATATATATAGATATGAACATCATATACATTTTTCTAGGTGCGAAAAATATATTATTCAAATAGCACTTATATAATTTTAACTTTCTACTGAATAATTTTGATCAATGAAACATAATGATTAACATTTTCTATTCATCTATAAAAAAAGAAGATATAATAAAACTTTCTTTGTTACATTTCTAATTGGGAACTCAGGGAAATTTAACGTAATAGAGGATTAGTGTCGACAAATCACAAACTAGGTAATGGCAGTAATCTCCTAACACTGTACATTTCTAAATTTCTTGAACAAATAGCACGTATACGACATGTGATTTTTGTCATATATAGTACATAAATATCTATATATATATATATATATTATATATATATAT
>NW_022639553.1:518108-535084 GCF_010583005.1 Odontomachus brunneus | reverse complement strand
TATATATATATATATATATATATATATATATATATATATAACATAGAATTGAATAATCATTTTGCTTTAAATTCTAAATTTGCACACGCCATTGAATTATAAGTACAAGATATGAATGTAATAACGTGAATAGTTTTACTTCCTTTCACCTAATATACGTGCGTATGCATAAACACTGATATCGTCGACTCTTCGGTTAATTTGGTATAGATTTCCTTTAAATTATACTGTCAATTATACTGCTGTATTAATAAATAAGATTGCTTATCATACCACATAATGTACATAACAATAAAGCACAAATTAAATTGCAACTAGCGATGGAATCAACTTTAACGTGTATATATGCATCTTCCCTTCAATTCAATATTTATATATCTCAGTAAAATCGAGCAATATACATTCATAAAAATCATAGATTAATGCTCACTGCGCATTTGTAAAAGATTTATTGTAACCCAATTTAGGTAGCTATTATATTTCGAAATGCTCATAAAAATTTCAGATATGTTTTAGAAAGTCCCAATTGAATTGTCATCATTGTTATGTTTCGGATTTTATTTATACAGAATTCAATTATGGCACACAAAGGTTTCACTTACACATGTTGTTACGTTTCAAACCATAATAGTTGAAATACGCTGGAGTTAATTAACGATATTACCTAAAATGCACTTGATTCCATTTCTAATGCATTTATTTATATTGTACAGAGACCGTGTAATTACTTCAATATGTAAGTATGTATATATATCAATCATATATAATATCGTAACCATATATAAATGATCTATGATATTACATAGTTAAACTATACACAATCTTTACATAATTATGTAATAACTGCAATTATTCAATAGGAAGTTGAAAAGTAGTAATTAAATTTGACATGCCGGTCTCTGTAAGTATATGTGTGTATGTAGCACAAGCTAAACATTAAAGAACATAAAAATAATAGAGATGGTACAATGCTTTTGAGAATATATACCTAACACAGAGTACAACAGATCTTTTTGAGGTACAATAATGAACAACAATATTGTGTAATAGATGTTTATGTAAATCATCAAAAGTATGTATGACTTTTACCAGTCTCGTGTGTTTTAATCAGCTTAATATCAGTCAAAACAAAATTCGATTGTTTAATTTTCATGTATGAATGCTATAATGCTCTTAAATGAATAAAGAATCGTAAAAATGTACTAAATATTTTCGCAAATTATAAATTGCATAATGCTTCGTTTTCGTATAAGTTCTTTCTAAACTTTTTACAATTGTACACTTCACACATTCTGTGGTGTAATTTCTTCTATTGCATACACATAATTGGTAACAAATAATTTTGAAATCACTACTTCTCCACTATAAATAGTTTTTACGCGCTATAACAATTATAAATGACTATTTTATTTTAGCATCTTACATCACATATTTGTTAGGCACAAAATAAAAACATAAATAAAATGAACTCGTAAAATATAATGATAGTATTAACAGTATTGGTAGATAATGCTATTTATAGCGAAGAAGCTGGAATGTATACATACATTTTTTAGGTAATTATAAATTTTGAAATGACATTTATGAATCTTTTTTTGCTCATTTCTTTAGTATCGCTTGTATTTAGTATCATTTAGGATGTAATCCATTAGACGCTTTATGAGGACTTCAAAGCGTTTTCTTTTCTTATACACGAAATCAATGACATTATTTATAATACTTAAATGTTGCTTAGCTAGAGTTGCTTTGAAGTATCTAACGGATTTTGCTCATAATATCATTCCACACGAATTGTGCATTGACTGGCCGTTTTCCAATATTGATTATACTTGAAATAGATTTTCGAAATAAAAATTTTTTGTTTCCTCCTAAGCGTGCACTATGTTACACTAAAGCAAGGCACGCACTTGAGGTGGCATTTGCCACGAATGCAAACGCTTGTCTTTACTACCTGCTATAATCTGAAAAAGAAAAAAAGACACGATCAGCAAATATGATTAGTACGTAGATCCTATATGCTATTTTTGAGAATGAAACACTTAATAAAATATTTATTAATAAATTGTGATATATTAGTTATAGGTATATAGAAGACAAAATTTGAGCTTATACATAAATACCTTATTATTTACAACTTCTATACTTAATAACATGTTCCCTGGGCCGGGTATACTACACACTAACTTGTGATTCTATAAACAGATTAAAATACGGATTAATGTACAGATTAATATACAGAATAAAATACGGATGATGTATATATGATATAATCACAGTTGATGACATTGTTATGTGTACTTTCTGATATATACAAAAATACGTCACTTACTCTTGTATTGAAAACATAAATGTTGCCGTCGTAACAGCCAGCAAACAGCAATTGTTCGTAAAGTCGCATACATACAATGCCAACACCAGCCTCATATTGAATCGTTTGTTCACCCAACTGCAATCATATTTCAGATATGATTCAAGTATTCTTATTTCAGAAGGCAAGCTAAAGAGACAGTTGTCGCTTACCGTAAAGTCAAAAACATTTATCGACGTACTACTCGTCCCACAATAGATCAAATTATGATGGCGCATCAAACTATAAACCGTATGAGTTTTTTGACCGCCAATTGTACGAAGAAACAAGCCAGTCTGCGCATCTCGTATACTTATTGGTTGATTTCGCGATGCTACAATGAGGATTCTTCGTGGACCCTCATTTGTCGCTTTAAGTGCAAGCACAGACACATCCGAAAACGGTATACTAGCTCCTTTAATTGCACCAGCCTGCAAGCGAATTATATGTGCAAATAATATATAAATTACATATAAAAACAATTACAAGTATTGATGTATGATTATAATTATTGTATATAAATAAAAATATCCAACGTGTGTACACATCTTCACGTAGAAATTTCAAGTGAGTTAGTATTAAGAATTAAAGTATAGCAGAAGCAAAGAACAATTTACCTTAATATTGAAACGCGAAACATGCCCAGATTTAGTGCCAATAAAAATCATTCCCCACGCTTCATCCATACACTGAATCGGGCTCTGTATTTGTGCCGGAGTCTTCATCAATGCGCCACTCTAAAAGGCAACTTGTTAGCTTTCCGGTGTACAAAAGTAAGAAATTATCTGGTGTCTAATGTAACAAAGCTTACCGTTATGTTGTAACAACGTAGCGTGCCATCTAGGGAACCAGAATACATATAGTCACTGTTAGCATCTGTCGACTTGTATAGAAGCACACAAGTGACAGCGGACTTGTGACCCTTGTAGATATTCAGTATCCCATTAGACGTCTGACTGTATCTATATATCTTGCCATCTTCACTTGCAGCTAGGAACGAGTTCTCGAAAACCTACAAACAACAATCAAGCGTCATATTTAGCGTCAAGCGTCATTTTTATTCTGCCTTATATAGAACAGCGTGTGATAAAAGTTCTATTTGTCAGATCATTACCTTGATATCTAAGATAGGACCTTTGTGGACTGTATATTGCGTTCTCACTGGCTCCTCGACTTCCATTTCATGCGAGGTAGATACTTGAACGTGGTCATCATCGTTACTCTTCGTTCGGCTCGTCGGTTTCTCATGTATGATTTCGATTTCGCTTTTGGCTTTGACTTTCTCATCGAGCTTGTCCGCTTTAAGTGAAGAATTCTTCTCCGGAATTGCAGCAGGATTTGTTGCAACATCTAGACACGACGAAGTGTTGCTTTGCGTGCAAGGATTCACGTAGATGATTCCGACTCTGTTTAGAACTTCAGAATTGACATTTGACTTCGGAAGAGTATGCTTGCAGTCGGTCAACATTACTTTGCAATTCACCATTTCCCAACGCGTATGTTGTTTCCTTTTCTTCCCAACTAACGCGGTTTTATCCTTCGATGTTGTGGACTCCGCAGTTGCGGCGAGTCGTGATTTCACCGAATTATCAACTTCGGTGGTTTCAGACTCGACGCCAACGAGCGCTCTCCGCGTGTTCGCGTTCTGTGCTTTTTGAGTGGCTCGATTCTTTTTGGTGTTCAACGTATTTATGATTCTTTCATCGCGCATCGTGGGCGACTTGCTATTGCGATGTGTTGTCAAATCTTTCTCGTGAACATTCAAGTCTTGTCCGCTGCTGTTGGAAGTGTCATCCTCTTTACCAGGTTTCATGTTCTCGTTGGAGTATCTGCTGCTTCTCCGTAGCACCGTAATATTTTTTTTGTATTTTCTACGACCGACAGGCTTCTTGGTCACTTCAGTGGTTTTCATGGCACTCATAGATTTATCGAACGAAAGATTAGACGACGAGGACGTCGTGTGATCCGGAGTGTTTCCTTCGATGAGCATTTCGTTGGATTCCTCCGATTTCTCGCTGGCTGAATTAGCCGGGACAGGACTGTCGGCGGGTTGTCCGTTATTCTGAATCTCTCCGAACGTACGTGAGTTACTCTCGGAGTTGCTTCTTCCGTCTTCTTCCTTGGCATCTAAACTTTTCACGTTTTGATAATCTCGTTTAGAAGCGACTGAATCATTCGAAAGCTGCTCGGACTCGATATCCAATTTCTTTTGCTCCGTATCTTTCTTGGCAGTTGCGGAATTTGAGGAAATTGAATTCGGCTCGATATCGGTTGTCGCTGTTTTGTCATACGCCTTAGGAGCGACGCTGTCGCCTGAATCTTCGTTCTCGGTGGCATCAGAGTATTCGGACTTCGTATCGCCCGTTCGTGGCGCGAGTTGCGCGCTTCTCACACTATCGGTGGTCTCTTGCTTCTGCAATTCGCACGTCTCAATGGTAGGTTTATTACCATTCGTATCGTGTTGATCTTCGAGCGATTTCGCGCCGCTTTCCTCTTCGATGTGATCTCTCTCCACGACTGCCGACTCGGTGGTTTGCGGAGTGCTTTGTGGAATTTCAACGCACTGCTTGTCTCCTTCAAATTTCTCAGCGTTAGCTACAAGTTCATTAGTGGTAGAGCCCACCAGTTCACTGTTGGCAATGTTGCTCTGCGTGTCATTGAATCTCTGCAACAATCCCAGATTGAAGTCATCTTGTATTAAAATTTTAGGTACGGATACCTTGATATCAAAGTTTCGCAAGATGGCGATATCCGTTGAACGAGCGTGCTCGCAATCCAAAGAATGATGGCTCTCTTGAGGTGTGACGCTGCTGTCGGGCTCCATGTTGCGCTCGTCGTAAAGGGACACCTTGCTCTGATTGACGATTGCAAAAGCAGAATTTGGTACATCGGTCTCGGGCGTATCGTTGCTGTCTTGTCGTTGTGACGCAATCTTTTCCGCGTCTTTTTTTTCTACGATGGGCCAGTCTGCATTGGCGTTTGCCTCGGCGTCGATGTAGAACTGATGCTTGTCAGGTTGTGATACGACGGGAACGTTGGATGTCGTTGGGACATCATTGGAAATTTGCGTTTTAGAGTGAGTCTCGTAGAGCTCTTCTACTCTGTTCTCCGCCACGGCGTTTATCACCTCGTCCATTTTCTCTATGATCACCGGGTCGATAGTCGCACTGATCGTATCGATCTTCGGTTGGGTGAGCGAATCAAGCAAATCTCGCTTTTGCTGCAATTTCCTGATGTACAATTTGGACAAGGGCAACTCCTCTTCTTCCATCGTCAAACTGTTAACAGTTCTCAGGAAGTCAATCAGCTGCTTCTTCTTCTGCTTACGCGCGATCGCTTTCATTTTCCGGGACAGGGCCAGCTCCTTTTTGAAAGACTCCTCCAGCAGAGCGAGCCCGGTCGATTTCCTCTTCTCGTGCAGCTCGAACGCGGTGTTCTGCACTAGAGAATCCCACGTACTGTCGTCAGAGTAAATGGACGCAGGCTCTGGCGTGCTGTGTACAAGTATACTCGACAATTGAGAGCTCGCCCTGGGTGTCTCGGTCGGTGTTAAACCGTTGCCATTCTTATCGACGTCGCGAATCGAACGTTCCGCACCATCGGTCTCTGTCTCGGTGGAGTCTTGTGGCTTTGGTTGATCACCCGCGCTTTTGTCCGTCCAAGTCGTACTCTTCGAAGCCTTATTAATATTGCAATCGGCTTTCACGTCGGCCTTTGTACTGACTGACTGTTCGTCCTGATCTATCGGGGCGTTCAGTTGAGACTTTTGAACGGTGTTTTCAGACGCATCGACTGAATCATTCGCTTTCTTAGGTATTATAAAAGGCGACGTCTGCTCTTTTGCTCTTTCCTCAAGCCGGTTCTCCTTCTCACGGTCTTCTTCTTCAGATTCGTCCTGTGTAACTGTCTGCCCCAACCACGGTAATTTCTTCCATCTAATTATAGGTGTTTTCATCTTCTGTGTGTAACGCACAATCTCCTCGTCTTCCGAATTGTGAGACATGGTTCTTTTTCTCTGCTTAGACGACGGCTGTTTTGGCGGCGATTTTGGCGGCTGTTTTGACGGCTGTTTCTGCGACTCTTTCGACGGTTGTTTCGACGACTCTTTCGGCGACTCTTTCGGCGACTCTTTCGGCGACTGTTTTGACGGTTCTTTCGACGACTGTTTTGACAGCTCTTTCGGCGATTGTTTCGACGACTGTTTCGGTGGTGACATGGGTTTGTTTGATTTTGCACGCTCCGTTGTACTGTCATGCATCAACATTGATTTTAACGTCAGTGGCGTTCCAGGCCGAACGGAATTTATATCATTTTCGTGTATTTTTAAACTCAAGTTGCTATTCGACGCGGGATTTCCAGCCAATATATCTTTCTGCAGCATTTCGTGCAACTTCAGTTTCTCTTTCGTTAATTCATGCATTTGAACGTCGATCTCCATCATTCTAGCTAGAATAATCTCTCTCGTGTTGGTGCCAGGTCGCTCAGATTGCCTCAGCTTAAGTTTCTTCACCAAGTTCTTCATATGCAGCCATCTGGATCGATGTTTCATTCGCCGGTTTTCTAGTTTGTGTAAAAGCGCGTTCTCGCGCTTGCGACTTTTGAACATTGCATTTTTCGATTTCTCAGACTTTTTCTGCGTCTTTTTTTGTATCAGCGCGTCTAATTCTTTCATCTTCCTTAGTTCAACGACCGGATTGCGTTGCACGCTGCTGTGTGGATTCTTCTGCATATTAGCGGATGTTGTGGGTATGCTTTGCTCCACACCGACACTCTTCTGAACTGCTTCATCGCCCGCGTTGTACTGTATCGACGATATTTCAGCAACACTAGCAGCATCCTGCGCGACAACCGTCGTATTATTCTGAGCTTCTTGCGACAGTGTTTTTGCGTTGTGTATATTTGGTTGCTGTGCCGGTGTTTCGCTAATCGGATCGCTCGTCTCGCTTTGTTGTGTTATGTTGGGTTGTGTTTTTCCTAACATTTCGGCTGCCTCACTCGGGATATCCAATGTCTTTGGCGAGTAATTCATCGATGTCCTGATGAAATCGTTATCCGCCGAGGAGACATCGGACGTGGGGATATGTTTTAAGTGAAATTTACTTTGCGCTGGCTTTTGTATTTCGACGTGCGACAAATCAGAGCAAGGCGCGATCGTTGTTTCGGCAGTGATTGCCGGCATAATATCGTACTGAAGACTCTGTTGATGATCGGAGAAATGAACCGACGCGTCGTCCTTGTTATCGAACGCGGTAGTGTCCTGCAAACGATCATCTAAATAAAACATATCGTTGTCCAACTGCTCGTCTGCACCGAAACTCGGTAACTTATCGCACGAGATCTTTTCGGAAATGCTCGTCTCGAGATATATCTGGTTATTAACATTCTCCGAGCTCGCAATCTCCGGTAATCTCAGCGCCTCGTCCGAGGCTGCCGTGTCTAGCGCATCGGACAAGCTGGGGTCGGTTGTGCTCGTGAGTTTACTCGCCAGATCTTTCGCCTTATCTTCGCCCTGAATTTCCTCCTCGTTGATAAACACGGATTCTTCCACAGCTAGTTCCGTCGCGTATCTGTCTTCGTTTATCAACTGCTTCTCGGTTTCATTACTCTCCCTGGCGTTGACTTTATTCTTGTGCAATGTACCTTTGAGTGCTTCGTTCGAAGAACGTTTCTCCGCGTGCTTTCTTCCACTGCCCTCCTTCGCCATCGACTCGGTGTTACCGCTGCTCTCGTCTGCCACGAATTCTTTATCTGAAGCATACAAAACATCGCCAACGATGATATTAAAGTTTTCAATATTAATGTTCGTATCAGTGGCAAAATTAGTGACAGATACCACTGTCTCATGATTCTGTCGCTTTGTATTAATCTTCGTTTCCTCGAGAGTGTCGGTATCTGTTACATAATTTGCGTTAAAGTGATCTAAGAGTAACTCGTCCTCCTTACCGGCATTTATCTCGTCTATGTCGAAAGCGAACAACGGAGGCTCGAAAGATATGATGGACTCCTGAAGAAATCCTTTGAACGGACTACCTACGCTATCAGGGGAAGTAATATTTTGCTCAGTCATTTTTTGCTCTTCGGGATTTTCATTTGAAGCCGTTGCTAGCTGAATGGTTTTCCCGAATAGAGAAACATCTTCGCCCGCAGTCGCAGCTTTGCCCACGCTGCTTGTAACATCTGACCTCACATTGTTTTCATTAATACCACTAATGTCAATATTATCTATTGTACATGTATCTGTCAACAGCTGATATTTCTTACCTTCAGCACGCTCTAATTGAGAAATCATATCCGACTCGGGAATGCCGCTTGTATCGCGCTCCTCGGTCGGGGCTGGATTGCCTATATTTTCTAACAAATTCCGTTTGTCGAATTTGTCACCTCTAATTTCATTCATTTGATTCAATGTAAATTCTGTATCTTTTATCACATTAGGCCCTTGAATCTCACTCGATAAATTCTCTTTGTTTGTTTCTCTAATATCGCCCGAGACTTCAATTTGAGAACAAATTTCAAGTGCCGTCGATTCGGACACGTCGTTAGTAACTTTTTTGACGCCATGGACATCTTTATTTGTAATTTCGACACTCGTTGTATCGTTTGCACTCATGCTTATGTTACACGCTTCTTCATCTTGCGCTATCTGAGACGATAAGTGTTTTGGCGCATCAGTGTTCGCGATGTCAGTAATATCTTCTTTAGCATCTCTCGATTCATTAAGTTCCGAGTTGGAAGAATGTTTCTCTGCTTCGTCAACATCACGCGGTAGTTTCTCACCGTTATCACTGTCGGTGTTCTCTAAAGAAAATTTGGCTGATTCCGTTTCCGTGTTGTCGTGACTTACTTTACTTGCACAAGAACCTGCTGATCCTGTAGCCTGTTCAATCTCTACTTTATTTACTTTATTTTTATCATTGACATTATCATCCTCTTTCTGCGTTGTCTGCTTCTGCGTCGTCGCATTCTCTGTTTCTGTCTTTGAATGATACTCCATTGTCGAAACTAAGTTCGTCGATTTTGACGCCGGCTTGGGCTTCTTTATTTTTTGCGTCTTCATCATTTCCTTCTTCAGTTTCAACTCTTTGCTGCCTTCGGATCGAATATGCTTGAATTTTTTTGAATCAGATGGAACTGTGCTTTGTAGTTTCTTATCTGCCAAATTTTTCTCAACCTCCGGATGCTTCTTGGATTTCGACGATGTAGATGTAGATGTAGATGCAGTCGCAACATTTAACGGGGTATTAATATCCATGTCAGCAGTGTGCGATTTTCCATCCTTTAATCTAGGTTTATTAATTTTCTTGACGACACTGTCATCAGGATGTTTCAACGCCGACCCAGCAACTTGAGATTTCTCACTCGTCTGATAATTTGGACTTTCACGATTCGGAGAAACCTGCTCCGTCGTTTGTTGTGCTTCTAGCTGAACACCTTTTGCCGCTATTACGTGTGCGGTATTGTCTTTATTAGCCGGTGTACACGGAGCAGTGACCGATTTATTTGAGTAAATTAGTCGTGGATCTTTAATGGAACTTGATACAGATCTGTTGATCTTTACGCTGGGCTCTGTGGCTTTCGGTACAGATGTTGTAACTTGCGGCGCCGTAGGACTTTCAACTGATTTTTTCGGCTCGCTCTGCTTGTTTATACGACGTTGCATCGTGCGTTCATAATAGGTTTTTATGTCGATCTTCTTGCTGGTTCCTTGCTTCTGAGTTGCAGTACTCGCTATCGGGATACTTGACACTGACGATGCTGACGTCGATATTTTACTTGATATGTCAGGGGAAGATGAGACTTCTTTATCACCTGCTGTATTTATAGTGTTCTCGAGCGATTCGACGGAAGTGCATGCTGTCGCATCTAATTGCAATGGATTCTCATTAGTTTCCCTGCACGGCGTTTGCACGGCCATGTTATCGGCGGTGTTATCAGCCGCATCGCTACGCTTTGCCGAATAATTAGTCGCTGATGAGAATTCGGATACACTTTTGCTGTAAATGATGTTGGTTGCTTGATGATGCTTCTTCGAATTCTCAGGATATTTCGCGACATCAGTCATTCTGCTATCGTCAGTTATGCCGGTCAGGGAAACTTTATCAATCGCATTAGTCACTTCTGGCATTTGTTTCAGTTGCGCCTTCGTTTTCAGTTGTGACGGTGAAGCTGTCACTGTTGTATCTTCGATGTAGGATTGTATGCTATCGACAGCTGCTGTTGCCATCTCTCTTGTTGATGATGCAGATTCCGATCTACTATGAGTTTCAGCAGACAAAGATGTACTTGTATTTTTCGCCGTCGCACGATGACTCGAGGTACTTGCAAACTCAGAGCACGTGACATTATATCCGGCTTCTTGGCCGAAGTTGTCTTCCTTTTTAACGACTACCTTTTTCACAATATCTTCATCTTCCACTTCTTTCTTAATTTCATTTTCTGTCAGCAATTTCTTCATTTCTTCTTCGTTGTTTTCTTCCTGCGAGGTCGATTCCGAAGAACTTAACTTCTTTCTTTGCTTTTTACTCTTCTTGTGGCGTGTCCTTTTCTCTTTTCGCGATTTACCGGTTTTACGACTTTTCCGCGATTTCTTTGACTTCTGCTTTCGCTCCCGCTCTATCTCGGCGTTCACTTCGTCCCTGATTGTCTCGTTCAGTGACATTTGTTTGGCCACCTTTTCCTTCTCTTTGATCACTCTCAGTAACTTGGTAACGTTTGTGTTTGTATTATCACTATCGCTACTACTTTTGCTGCTGCTGCTACTGCTGCTGCTGCTGCTACTGCTGCTACTTCTGCTCTTATTATTACGTTCGCTATTTTCCAGGTGTCCCGCGGTTTGTTTCCTTTCGTCGCTGTGCCGCCTAGATCGTTTATGCTTGTTACTTTCTGCGTTTTTATGTTTCGCATATGAATGCTTCGAGGATTCGGACGAATGACGACGTCGTGGATATAAATCTTTCGTGGGCATTATGTTCGGTGAAACCCTGTCGTCGCTAACACTGGCCTGTTTTAAAGCAGTAGAAAGCGCAATAGGAATAGTAGGAATAGAAATAGCAGTAGTAGGAATAGTAGTAGTAGTAGTAGTAATAATAGTTGTAATCGAAATAGCAGTAGAAGGTTGTTCTACAGAAATCGCTGGCACTCCATATTTCGCTTCCCATTCTTCTTTGGTGAGATTTCTATATGCAAGCGGATCCTCCTGCTCCTTCATCTTCCACTTGTCGCACTTCTCGATCCAACGTACACAATTCTCCGTCCTGCGTGCTCTGTCCTCTTCCCACGACGCTTCTTTGTGCATGCTCTTCAAAATCTCATTATCATTCGATTTCTTCGTCCTTCGCAGCTTCACGCTACAATCTTTACGCGCTGCTGCCGTCGGAGTTTGATTTTTCCTTGTCACCTCTGAAAATATATCATCCAGATCGTGTTGTAAAGCCGATAATCTACTACTAGCATTAGATTTATTAGATTTCGTGCTATGAGTGTCGTCTTTTGCAATAAATTCGTTAACCTTAGTACTGTGTGACTGAGTATCTTTGTCATGACTCACTTTTAGCATACAGCTTTTTACGCATTCTTGATCGACAACGTCACTTAAAGTTGCTGTTTTATTCGCACACTCAGTAATTGATATTATAGGTTTTGTAACATTACTCGTACCTTCTAAATGGTCGTCTTGTCGATTGTCAATCGAAGTTGTCGCCAACTCCTCGTTATTGCCCAGTGGTATATCCAGTTGTAACACTTCATTCAAATGGTGAATGAACTCTGTGGGCAAGTCCGTGATACCCACCGTGGCTCCCGGTTCCAGCATCGCATTCAACTGTTTCATAAACTCCTGCTGATCGTACTGCTTCAGTTTCTCGTCTTGCGCATGTCTCATCTCCAAGGATAACATAGACCTCTTCTCTCTGACTAGACGCTTCATTATTACATCAAATTTCCGCAGACTAGTATTATTCACCATATTGTAAATCTCGTTCTTACTCATTTTCAGGAATCGATTTACAATCTTGTTTTTCCAAGAAGCCACTGTGCTGGCATTCCCCAATTTCTCTATATGACTTCGAATTGATTTCTGTACTTCATGAGACAAAGTAATGGTACGCGGAGATTTTTCTACACTTCTTTCTAGCTTTCTTACGGGTGACAATGTGTTCTCTAAGTTACTTCTATCTTTCGTCGAGATCTGTCCTCCTTCTTTATTCTTCTTCAAAGTATTTTCCACTTTATTACTACGTACTGGGGAGACTGCACATGCTTCTTTCGTCTGCGCAATAATCTGTAATTCTTTTTGTAACATTCTGTCTTTCATTCTTTCATTGCGTGTTTTGCTACTTCTTTTCTGGCCTTTTGTTTTGCTAGTGTTTGGTTCCCAATTAGTATTTACTTTTATCATTTTATTATTTAAGTTAAATATTACTTTAGGACGTTCTTGTTCATTCATCAGCGACTCCTCCTTAGATTTCAAACCTGCATCTTGTATCATTTCTTCCGACAATGTTATTTGTTCCTCAAGCACTATATTTTTGCATTCATCATCTTGTTTTTCCTTCCTTGGTTTTTTACTTTTGACTCGTGGCTTTCCTGGAGGTAAGGATATAGAGAGGCAAGGATCTCCCTCCTCAATAAATGTAATTAAATTAGAATTTTCTTCATTCTTTTCTATCATATTTGTCATTTGTTTAGCAAACTTCATAGCTTCCTCTATATCGCTCAATCCATCATCTTGGCTTGTATTCAGATTTGAGTCAGAGAACGGCAGGATTTCTGAAACTGAAGGCAGGTACGCATTATGGGGTACTTGCTGTATATGAGACACTGGCGGTAGAATATTTGTTTTAATACCAGGATGACCGCTTGACATTGGCAAAGGAAACATTGGAGCATAATTAATTGAATCAAGATGAGGTGGAAGAAAGACGTTACTTTGACTGGACATTTCTAACGATAATTGTTGCGACGTACATGCTGCAGGTATATTTATATCCCTGTGTACTTCCATATTGTTGAAAGGACCAGGTATCTGATTTTCATTCATATTCCATGGCGGAACATTTGGTGGAACATTTGGCGGAACATGTGGTGGAACATTTGGTGGAACATTTGGCGGAACATGTGATGGAATATTTGGTGGAACATTTACTACAAAATGCCTCATATTTGGTGGTGGTTCCGCAGGATTGAACATTGGAGGCAAATTGTAATGAAATGGCGGCAAATTAGGTGGTTGTTCTTGCTTCAAAAGTATCGGTGGCGGAGTGCTCGGGTCAAAATCAATAGGTAATTGCAATTCCATATGTGGAGACAATTTTGGTGGTCCACTGTGAAATGAACTTTCCTGTACTCGTGACAAGCAGCGTTGATTATGTAATGTTGGATTATTTAATATTGGTGTATCAGCTGGACCAGATTGTGACAGTGGACAATTATTGTTGTTTGAATTTTGTGTATGAACATTAAGACTCGAGATAGTTTCTTCAACTTCTAAATTTGCAATAGGTTCCTCTTCACTTTGTGATATATTTTCTTGCAGAATATCCTGATCATCCGAATTATATGGTGCTGACATATCCTGTAAAATTGGCACCTCTGACATGTCTTGCTCTTGTGCAGCATTTGCTTCTAGATGTGTCTCAATTTCTTCAGACATGTCTTGCTGTTGATCACACTGATCTTGTATAATGTTATCTTCAGCTGTGTCATACTGACCTTGGAGATCTGCTTGTAATAGTTCATCTTCGAAATTATTCACATCTTCACATGGATCTGATTGTTCTAAATTGTAAGAAATATCACCTGCATCGTGAAATCTCTCTGTTTCTATATTCTCGTTATCATATGATACGTTTTCCAATTCTGTCATTTCATGGCTAGACATCACTTCAAGTTGACATCCTATTTCATCTCCTCCTAATATTACATCATTATTTATATTACTTGTAACATTAAATTCATCCGTCATATCTTGTAAAGTGTCAAGCTCTGAATTGTTAGTGTTTATTCTGTCAATGTCTTCTGCATCACTGCATATTGCATGGAGCTCAGGTGGTTCATTATTAAGCTCAAAAGAATCTTCATTCTCTACACCACCATTCTCTACAGCATCAGATGAAAATGATACATCGTGATGCCAATCCTCACTATTGTTAAAACATGGATTTTGCTGCAACTGATCTGTCTCCATCGTATTCTGTTGCTGCTCTTTCTCAGAATCAGGCAAAAGTTGTGGCATACAATCAATTTCATTCTCTACTTTTTGGCTATTTGATGGTAATAGCGGTGGTGCTAATGGTGGCATAACATTTTCCTCACATTCTGGGTTTGTAGGTTGTTTATTCAAACCAGCAAAATGATCATCATAATTATAAAACTTTCTTCCTCTGCCACGCGGTCTAAATTGCGGATTACCGCGTAAATGAGGCTGAAAAAAGTTGTTTGGATTCCTGGGCATAAATGGCCCAGGACATCCTGGTCTTGGTGGACCTACATGTCGGAAGGGTGGGAAACAGGGTCTTGCAAATGGGCCTTTGGCACGTGCACCTTGTGGCCCAAAGCCCCTTCCTCGTCCAAAACCACGGTAATTCATTACACTTTCTATCGTGATATCTCGATATCGTCTTGATAAATTTCAAGTTCAAGTATAGATTGGCACCAAACAGTCTTTGGCAGTCTAACAAAGGGTATTTGCGTGCAACACCATAAAAAATGCACATCTCTGCATTGATTCAGCTAATAAGAGCTCTCTCTCGAGTTCCCGACTGATTTTTAAGGATTTGCGATCTCAAAACGGCGAAAATCATTTTTTCCACGTACCTTTGATGCTGCCACGACGTCTTAACTAATACTTGTCACAAGTGACGTATTTATAACGATATTCTTTCCCTAACCTCTTATTGCACTTGGACAACCTGGATTTATCGGGACTTACCGGGAAGATCAAAGTTTTGTTACCTGCAAAAATCACACATAAGTAGGATGCCGAAACAACGTTTATCAATGTACTCGGAGCACTATGATGTGCAATTGAAACTATCGAAGAACATACAATTCACACTCGAAAAGACTGGCGCTCCTATTTTGTCGTGAGCTCTTCACGACGACATTATTTTCATTGTGCAGTGATGTAAGACAAGAAATCTTGCACAAATGACAAATATTCCCACGCTGAAAGATCGTTGCACTTGATATCAATCTTCGTATCGCAAGTACATTTATATTGTTTACGTAAAACGCAGTCGCTTTGTAAAAATGCGTCTATGCATACTACACGACACAGATAAGGTATATAGACATGCGACACACATATATATATATATATATACTATAAGTTCGTTCCTATTAACTGACTATAGCACTTCCTTTTCGATATAACATTAGTATTTATAAAAAAAGACAATTTTGAAAATAGAAATCATGCAGTGTAAAAGAATATACTTCTAGACTTATTTAAACAGAATTGCATAATTACAACTCAAACCAAATTAATTTTTAGTAATAGCGCTACAGGTAATTTCAAGAAACACTGATTAATCTAATTGGAGATTTAAAATCGCTATCCATCTCAGTCAAGTATTATTTTTATATTTTGTTAAAATAGATATTATTAATTTATTACTTATTGCTGGACGTCAGATTATAGTTGGAAATTGTTGTTAACAATTTTAACGTTTATTTACTGACTAGTCGTTTACTTATCAATTTAATTGTAATTCGATAAAAGTTACTTTAAGAAACAATTGATTTCCAAAATTATAGAAAATCATAAATTATTCCAGGATAAAAAATTTGTTTAATCTTTAAAACATACTTTTAATGCTCGTTTTCTATTAACTTTTCTACTAACTTTTTTAAAAATTTTATCAACTAATTATTCCGGGTGTATATCAGTTGGACACGAGGCAATTGGACACAGTTCAATCACAAGTCGCTGTTCCAAGGGACCCTACAAATGTCTCTAATCACACGGTGCTGTGATTGGCTGTGTCCAAATGCACCGTGTCCAAGTGCACCGCTCCTATTATTCCAACGAAACTGACCTATCTCATTTTTTGTTAATCAGAATTGATAGATACGATTGGTCAATTTCGTTGGAATAATCAGCTAGTAACCAAAGTTAACTAAAGTTGGCAAAAATGGACATAAGGGCTAGTTCACAATCTCTAGAGATCTATTCTGGTTGCTTTCCAACAAGAGACACAAGTCGACACATGTATCATCCTATCTTTGTTACTCACTAAATGTGGAACAAAGATAGAATGATGTTTGTTAGGCCAGCGGCACACGATGCTTGTTTTCATGCTGGATTGCTTGCTGGATGGAAATACTCTGTTCTGATTGGTGCATTTCTGAAGACGCACCAATCAGAATAGAGTATTTCCATCCAGCAAGCAATCCAGCACGAAAACAAGCATCGTGTGCCGCTGACTTTAAAGAACCTCTAGTACAGAGAATCGCCAACTTGGTCACGTGACCAGCGGATTAGCTGGCATAAATATATATGGATTTAGACTTTGCGACGCCAATGCAGAACAAATGCTTATATATATATATATACAGGGTGTCCCGAAGTCCCATGATGACCCTTGGTGAGAACGTAGAACGGATTGAGGTGAGCAAGAAAGTCCTGTGC
>NW_022639553.1:509845-517882 GCF_010583005.1 Odontomachus brunneus | reverse complement strand
TATATATATATATATATATATATATATATATATATATATACATATAGTTTTGCATTGGCGTCGCAATATCTAAATTCATACATGTTTATGCCAGCCAATCGCAGAGTAGCTGGTCACATGACCAAGTTGGCGATTCTCGGGAGCGTCCCGATTGACCACGGTAGATTGGACACAACCAACCGATGAAAAGAATTATCTAGTGAATTACTATGTCGAACCAATCATTACAATCTGTGTCCAATCGTATCGTGGTCAATCGGGTCCCACCCGCGATTCTCTGTACTAGAGGTTCTCTAATGTTTGTATCGACTTGTGTTTCTTGTTGAAAAGCAACCTTTGTAATGTAGAATTTACATCGCGTCTGATCTCCGACGTATGACGTTCGATATCCAATAGGAAAACAGCTTTCTAATATAAAATTCTTTCTAATATAAAATTCTTTCTAATATTCAATTCTCCATTTGAAAGTTAAGGTGCCAATACATGGGAGCGTTCCAGCGTCGAACGTTAAAGCGTTAGCCAATCAACGTATCAGGTCCTAGAAGTATACTTGTAATTCTTGCGGAAAGTGGCACGTTGATTGGCTACCGCTTTAACGCTCGACGCTCAATGCTCATGTAAAGGTATCTTTATTCTTTTATTGGATATCGGACGTCGTATGTCGGACATCGACGCAGTGTGAATCCTGCATAACTACTTAGACTGAGTTCCCATTGAGCGCGTCACGCGTCGCGTTGTCTGCCTGCGTTACGAGTTAACCAATTAAATCCTCTAATGGCTCCTGCATACAGAACGCGGTAATGCTTGCCGCGCGGCGGAAATTCGCACGACAGCCAATCAATCTGCTGCTTTCCGTAAGAGCTAAAAGGTTATTACAGAAACCAGAATATTGATTGGCTGTCGCGCGAACTTTCGCCGCGCGATAAGCATTACCGCGTCCTGTGAGCAGGAGCCATTAACACCGCCGCGCGGTAGAAGTTCGTGCGATAGTTAATCAATATGCTGCTTTCCGTAGTAACTTTGTAGCACTCACGGAAAAACAACATATTAATTGACTGTCGCGTGAACTTCTGCCGCGTGGTAAGCGTTACCGCAGCCTGGGCAGGAGCCATTACCGCGTTCTGTGTAAACGCGGCAGCGGAATTATGTTTTAGCCAATCGTAAAATAGTTGCATATTTTCGTAAAAAGTGTTTTACTGAGAAACTAATCTTACTCTTTACTAATTTATCATATATTATATCATTTGTATAAAATATTAAAATTATTAAAAACGTAAGGAATAACATTAAAAAGTCTACTTTTTGTATTATTCCATGTGATCCGCTTCTGCGTATTCCGCTCCATGGGACACAAGGAAAATAGAAAAAGCGCCAGAAGAAAAGGGGAACGGCTGTGATTGGTCGTGCTAACTCCGCACGTTCTGTTCCGCTGAAAATTTCTGCTCCGTGAGATGGCGCTCTTATAGCTTCTGCACATAGGACGCGGTAATGCTTGCCGCGCGGCGGAAGTCCGCGCGACAGCCAATTAATATGTTGTTTTTCCGTAAGAGCTAGAAGGGTATTACGGAAAGTAGCATATTGATTGGCTGTCGCGCGAACTTCTGCCGCGCGGCAAGCATTACCGCGTTCTGTGTGCAGGAGCCATTAGGGTGTTATTTTACGTGTCGTACGACAAGTTTTTCGAATACGTTTATTAGTTAGCGAATAGAATATTTCTAGGTTCTCTATTCATCAACCAATGAACGTATCCAAAAAGCTTGTTGTACGACATATGAAATATCAGCTTTAGGCGGAAATTCTTAGCGAAACGGAACATGCGCACCAATCATAGTTAAGACCCTTGAACTATGCTAAGCTACAGGCAATAGCATAGCATAGTTCAAGGGCCTTAACTATGATTTAAGCATTAGCCAATAGGAACAGGGAATAGAAATAATTGATCAATCTGAATTCCTATTCCCTGTTCCTATTACCTGTTGCCTGGCATTCTGCAAGGGTCTTTACTCCATTCTATTCACGAAAAGAATGGAGTAACTGTGATTGGTGCGTTCGTTCTGTTCCACTAAGAATTTCAGCCTAATGAGACACCGGCCTAAGAGCTCAATAAGCTCTTGCATCCAATTGGTATATATTTTTAGATCTAAAGGAATACGCCAATCAGATGCAAGAATTTACTGAGAGCTTATGGCTTCTGCACGCAGGACGCGGTAATGTTTGCCGCACGGCGAAAGACCGCGCAACAGCCAATCAATATTTTGTTTTTCCGTAAGAACTCGAAGGTTATTACGGAAAGCAGCATATTGATTGGCTGTCGCGCGAACTTCCGCCGCACGGCAAGCATTCCCGCGTCCTGTGTGCAGGAGCCATAATGCTTGCCGCGCGGCGAAAGTCCGCGCAACAGCCAATCAATATTTTGTTTTTCCGTAAGAACTCGAAGGTTATTACGGAAAGCAGCATATTGATTGGCTGTCGCGCGGACTAGTTTTCGGGAAAATATTGTGTAACCAATAAAAACGTTACAAAGCATTTGTAGCGTTTGCTGAATCGTACTTTTAATGAGTAGTATTGGGTGCGTTCAGCGAACTCAACAGTTGTACAACAGTTGAGCAATTCGCCAATGGGCGCATTCAGTAGAAAAAGCGCTCAGTGAGCAATCAACGATTATTGGTTCTTGCTATTAGATCCCTAAATCTAGACCAATTACATTGACAAATTACTCAACTGTTGTGCAACTGTTGAGTCTACTGAATGCAGCCAATGTAATTGGTCTAGATTTAGGGATCTAACAGTAAGAACCAATAATCGCTGATTGCTCACTGAGCGCTTTTTCCGCTGAACACGCCCATTGAATATATCCATTGAATTCGCTCATCGTGTGTGTGGTGTGTAACGGGCATTATAAGTGCAAGCAACGCGACAAATCTAATGTAATCTAATTTTATGAAATGGGGACCGAGGTGCACGTGGAAAAAGATTCAAGGTGGTCAGAATAATTGAGATAATGATATATTCAATATTCATGAATTTACTAGTTGAATGAAAGATATGCTGATGAGATTACATGAGTATCGTTGTCGGTTGTTATCGTCGAAGTCGAGATAAATATTTCAGCGCTGCGGTCTAGATCGCGGAACGATTCTGACGATAGATGGCAGAATGTCTTCGATAAAGTTGTTGCACGTGTTACATTACCACGGTTTCGCTAGGCTCGCTATTTCTCCGTCGCGAGTTGTAGCGACCGGCAGGGCGATTAGAGGTTACGTATTCGCGAAGTTGTGCAGAAATATGTCGTACACCACCGTTGAGAGGGGTGCGTTCAACAGTACGGACTACAGGGTGTTTTTCAGTGAGTAAACACGACGCATAATCTGTTACTATTTACGCGATCGCGGAAGTCACTGACATGGGCCGTGAACTTCGGTAAGGTCGCGTAGGGTCACGAATGTTCTCACGTCATGTACAATTAACGTGTTCGAGTGTTTTGTTACGTGACTCTGAGTTTTTGAGCGATATATCACGCAATATTCGCCGTATGTTCCGAATAACGGAACTTTGGCCGAGCTTTTACGCAATTTCATCTGCCGGATTTTGATCCTGAACGAGGTTCATTCGTTCTCTGTATTCAGTAAATTCGCTTGAATGTATTGGTACGCGTTAATACATGCTAAAACCCACGTATTAAAACTAGAAATATAAAGCCACATAGGTGTGCCTATTGTGTGATGAAATGTTCAACATGAATAATGCGGGATTTTTTTTCTTTTTTTATATAGATATGTGCTTCTGTTACAGGAATACGCACGCGATAACTTAAAATATGCGATGCCGCGCTTTCTTCAGCCTATCGATCCAACTCGCTCTTTCTCTCTCTTTCTCATTGACTGGCACAGTTTCTCTGTTCTGAATAATTCAGAATAATTTAGCTTTCACAAATTTTGGGAAAATGACAAATAATCTTTCATATCATTGAGAGCCGATTTTTCCAATTTCGGTACACTTACGGTCAAATCATATGTCCTTGTTTTTCCTTCAAATGAGACAAAGGCAAACATGAGGCCTGTCCGTTTTCGAAGAGCTTTTGAATTAGTTCATACTAGTGCAATAAATTAGAGTGAAAGAAAGTATACTTATTTCACTTTAATTTATTGCACTAATATCAGGAGACGCGTTTTACGCCAAGTATATTATATAAAAAATATGAGAGACGCTATCGGGTATCCTTTACGCGAAGGATAGAAGTCCTTTGAAAACGAACTTATGATTTAACTTAGTGTGGCAAGAGGTTAAAAAATTAGCCCCAAAGTCTTGCTGGCCATATTGTCGTTTTATATGTTCATTTCTCGAAAAAACAAAAATTTTCTATTTCTGTCAAATAGCGTGATAACGGCTATCGAACTCTGCTCGATGTAATCGTGAGCTCATGTACCGTCATATATTAGTACTTGTACGATAGGCTTGAGTATGCCGAGAGTGTATTAGAGCATTCAACGCGACTTCACTATAACTCAAAACTTATGGGTGGATCCATTAGATGTTGCAAACGCAAGTTGCCAAAAGAAAAACCATGATTGGTTTATATGGTACTTCTAAGTATTTGTAGCATCAAATGGATTGATGGATCCCATATCACGCTGGAATATCGATTTTGAAATAGCGCGCTTACGAATGCTTTTACACAGCGGTGTTCTTTCGCGATATCTATACGTGGACGTATCAACGTAAGCTAATGCCGCTGGTGGCATTTATCTCCAGTGAAAGTATGCTAGAGCATTCGGTTATGCGGAAATGATCTCGATCGCGTTTCAGACGTCTATTTGTGTGATTATATTTCTCTAAGCTATTTACCGTATTTTCGCATACTTGCATTCTTACAGTAAATCTCGCATATTTATAATATATGACCGTCGCATATGTGGTCTTCAACATTAGGAATGTATTCTTTTAAAATGCATTCACATTTTTTTACACACAGAAAATGAAATGGGTGTGCCAATTTCACCTATGCACGACATTCCACTTTATGTTGACAAGGAGAATAAAATACTTAATATGGTTGTTGAAATACCAAGATGGACAAATGCTAAAATGGAAATCTGTCTAAAGGAAACTTTGAACCCTATCAAGCAGGATGTTAAGAAGGGCAAATTGAGATTTGTTGCAAATTGCTTTCCTCATCATGGGTACATATGGAATTATGGAGCTTTGCCACAGGTAGGCATTATCAAAATTATATTTAGCTATATCTTTATATTTATATAATATATAATACAGAATTTTTTTCTCTCACACACAATGCTATATTTATATTTATATTATATTATATAAGAAATTTTAAGCAAGATACGACTCATGATTTTATTAGACATTATTTGTCAAGACAATAGGAAGTGTATCATTTTTTGATAATAATATTTACTAAAGAATACTTTTGTCAATGATTATCTCAGAAAAAAAGAAGTATGTGAGTTGTATCAATCATCCGATAAATTTATATCTATTTGTACAATCTCTTATCATCTTCCTGTATGAATCTGTAGTTCAAGATCAAAGTATCACTATTCTTCATTTCTTGTGTTATTCTTGACATTATTTTTGCTAACTACTTGACAATAGAACATTTATCTTTTAGCAAAAGTTACTTGATAATGTAATATTTTATTTGTATTTTTATTAGTATATTATAGAGTTATACTATATTAAAGTAAAAGTTTTCAAGGTAACAGAAAACTTTTTGATGTATTATTTTTGTCATTATGATATTCTTGAAGTCACTTGTAATAATGACATATTTCATCAACAGACTTGGGAAAATCCTGATGTTTTGGATGAAGCAACTGGCTGCAAAGGTGACAATGATCCTATTGATTGTCTTGAAATAGGCTACAAAGTAAGAGAAATATATATATATATATATATATATAACAATTATTTTATTAAAAAAAAAACTTCTCATTATATTGGATATTAAAAGAAATATTTTCAAATAGGTTGCAAAACGAGGCGAAATATTGAAAGTGAAAGTTCTTGGAACAGTGGCACTTATTGACGAAGGTAAATATAAGTTAGATTTTCTGTATATGTGTGTGTTATATTTAATATACAATATATTTTTATAGAAAGAATTAATAAACATTTTTATTTTCTAGGTGAAACTGATTGGAAAATTATTGTGATTGATATCAATGATCCTTTGGCAGATCAAATGAACGGTAAATATTTATTTTCTATATATTTTCTTCACTTTCAAATAATTCTTGAAAGATTTAAGTAGAACTTTGTAAATTTTTATGTTACTAATCTAATTTCTTTTGTAAAAAGATGTAAGTGATATTGAAAAATACTGTCCTGGTTTATTGAAAGCCACAATTGAATGGTTCAAAATATATAAGATTCCGGACGGAAAACCAGAAAATCAGTTTGCATTTAATGGTGAACCAAAATCACAAGAATTTGCATTAAGCATTATTGATGAAGTGCACGAACATTGGCAACATCTAATCCAAGAAGCTGACTCAGGTGGAATAATATGGTTTGTAGTTCTTTGTCTTTATATAGTCTAAAGTAATTAAACTAACACGTTACTATATACATAACTTATTACTTTTGCAGTTCTAATGTAACTGTGGAAGATAGTCCTTATAAGATTACCACAGAAGCTGCTGAGGAAGCTTTGGAAAAAACACCTAAGCCAGCACCTGAACCTCAACCTGTAGAATCTATAGGTAAGTTGTACAAATAAGATAGAGTGAGTAAAAATATTAAATAAAGATAATAAAGAACAAGTAAAATAAACGACATAAAACAAACTAAATACATAAACCTTTATATCTATATTTGTACAGATCAGAATATTTTAGTTAAAATATCATTTACATATAAACTATATAATGCTACTTATAATGTTAATTCACTCTTTCAGTTGACAAATGTTACTTCATACAACCTAAATTATAATGGAAGTTATAGATTGCACACAAAGATTTTATTGTTAAATATTCATATTGTATTATTTGATTGTTGATATGTTGATTGATTGTTTATTAATTAAAACATTAATTAAAGTTTTTATATATTGTATGTATTTTACATATTGAACTTTTACAATGTATTTCAGTTGATAAATGGCATTATGTACACCTTAAATGAGGATAAATGGATATCGTACGTTGAAGCATACACCTACCTGCTCTGTCTAATTGCATTTATGGAGTTGTTTCCTATTTGTTAGTTTTATACTTTTCCGCTGTGTATCATACGTTTCTTGACTGCATCAAAGTAATCGTGAATAGCATTCAAACAGTTCAATACATACATATATACGCAATATATAACGCAGTGATGTAATGTGAAGCATGCTGTTCGTCTATTGTTTTTATTATCAGTTGTTTTTCTTTTATCAAATATTTTGACATATTTGTAGATAAAACGGCAAAATTATTTATTGCAAACATCTTTCGACATATACCGCATATGTATCTCTTTTGTTATGACACTGGACTATTCATAGTAGCACGTTCCTACTATAAAACGAACATAGTCTCATTATGGGTAGTGCTGCAGAGGTATAAGGTCGTTCCGAGCAAAGGAGGATTCTTTGGATGAAAGAATGTGGTTAGGTTCCTTGACAGTATTTGTTCCGGCATGGAGATAATAATAAATAAACTGGAATGAATACATATGTGAGTTACTTCCTTATCCTTAACTCTCAGTACTTTACACTTTCAACACATATCGTATTTGTATTTATTTATTTCTTAATTCTTTTTCCACGTGTTAATCGACTGAAGGCGAAGAGTGCTTCCATCATTTTCCGAGGAATGTGTGAAAGCCATTGTTTGGGTTGAGCGGAAAAACACGTTGCGGCTGCGGACGATCTAGTCGTGTTTCGGCGAATAACCGCGTGCCTAGCCGCCACATTTCGTGGAAAGTAGTCTCCGAGGAGACATTTGCGCTCGCTTCAAGATGTAGTTAATACACGAACCGCGAGCTATATATAAATATATAAATATATATATATATATATATATATATATATAT
>NW_022639553.1:504420-509152 GCF_010583005.1 Odontomachus brunneus | reverse complement strand
TATATATATATATATATATATATATATATATATATATATATATATATATATATATATATATGTGTGTGTTCTTTCACGTGACATGCATCCACTTTAAAGCTGCGAAACTGTGCGGCCCAGCGGTGTAATAAATTCCACGCGAAGTTCCGATTGTAAGAAAAACGAGTTGCTGTTTCTACTAAAAGAATAATCGATTTCATCATTCGGCTCACAAAACCAGTTACCAGCGCCAGTTTCCCGATGAACTTCTAGAATCGCGCTAAAGGCAAAAGATTCGGAAGATTGCTAGACTGGATATCTATACACACACACACACACGCATGTAATGAGATTGAAAACTAAATTCTTAAAAAATTTATAAGAATTAAGAAATTGAGGAGTCTGAGGCGACCATGTATTACCTGAATTGCAATCAGAAAAAAGAGTTCGTAGCTTTATTAAATTTTATATACACTTGCATTTTCGAGGAGTCGTGCAGAACAAAGTAAAATTTATTGTAGTTATTGAAGAGACGTTGCTTCACGATCGACTTGAAATATTTCATATTTGGCCGAGGGCGATAAATATCGGAGAGACGACGGTGTGGTACCGTCGCTTCAAGAGCGAGATTAAGCTGCAAAAGGGGTCATAGCGATGGCCATGTAAATCGTGACGAAGCGCACGCGAGCAGGTAGAAGGAAAAAAAAACTGGCTGGTCGGTGTAGAAGCGACCGAGACCCTCGGGACGTGTGTCTGGGACGAGACTGGATTTCTCTCCTCGGCGCTCTTCTCCGTCCAATTCCCTGCAGTCCTTTTCCTCTTTTTACCTGTCAACCTGCCGGCTACATCAGGTACGTAAAGGTAGGGTAAAGCGAGCAGCTGGAGGTATTGACTGGGGTGCAGCGTGTAGCACGCGCTCGCGCTAATCCCGCTCGAGCCGAAGAGGGCCGAGCGGGCAGTCGAGGCGCGGCGGAAATAGCCGAGCGAGCAAGTGACTCTCGGTTCGGCTCCGCACAGCGTGCTCCATCGGCGCGCACTGCTTACCCCCACTCCGGCCGGGCGCCCCAATCCGTGCGCGGCCGCGCCGAGCGCCGTCGTTCGTCGGAATCCGACCAATCAGAGCGCGCGCGCCTGCGGTAGTGCAACTGCGGCGGTGGTGGCGTCGTCGTCTCCTCGCTTCGCGCAGTTACAACTTGTTCGGCCATTGAGCTGCGCGCTTCCGCTCCGCGTTGAGTGTCGCGTTTACGGCGTTTGAGTTTTGCGTGCGTGTTCATCCTCGGGCTCTCTACGTTCACTACCACCACCGTCTCCTCCTCCTTCTCCTCCTCCTGTTTCGCTGCCACTACCACATCGTCGTCGTTGTCGTCGTCGCTACCGCCAACATCACCACCACCCTCTATCCCGGCGACTTCTTTTTTTTCCGTTACGTCCGGTGTACTCGCGCGCGTCTTCCGGTGGTCTAAGTGACGGTTTCGGGAGTAAAAGGAGAGAGAGACAGACGCAGCAGGAGCCATGCGTTTCTCGTGGGTGTTCGCGGCCACGGTGCTGCTGGTCTTGGCCACGGGGGCGAGGTGCAAGAGGAAGTTCGACGGTGACTTCGAATTCGCCGAGGAGGTGAGTCGCACACAAGTTTCACACTAACACCCTTCGTCTCGCGCTCGTCTTTTTCGCCCTGCGGCACCTGTCTCGTGTGAGGATTACGACGGGCCGCTCTCTTTTTTTTCCTCCCCGTCGGCCGGAGTAAAATACGCGACGACAGGTATCTGTCCGTCTTTGCCGTCGGTCGCACAGCGCGCGCGTTATTCCGACAGCCGTGTTCGATGTTTGTGATTCTCCGCAATGTGATGTCGTGTGCACGCAGTGCAGGACGACTCGGTGTCGGGCGAAAGGGACGAAAGAAAAGCGCGACAGAACGGCGCAATAATAATAACAGCGGTAACCCCGCAGAATGGCGCCTCGCCGCCGTTGCAAATTGTTACGAAACGTTCACTCTGAAGTTGGCCCTTGTTCCACTGACAAATCATGAAGCCGGTTCTTTCGAACGGTATTGCCGCGTAATGTATTTCCCATTCGAATTTACACGCGTCTCGCGAGATCCCTACGATGGCTGTATGTTGCGTCCGCGCAAGTAGAATTATTCGAAATTGAGCAGTGTGAATATCGAGAACACGCATGAAGAATATGTAGGTTAGGCCGTTGTGAAATGTATCCGTGATGTTTCGGTCGTATCGTTCGTTACGTGTACGCTGAATCTCGAAGGGCGAGCTTGAAGGACGTCGTAGTAGGTTATTTACGTGACGATATGGATCGCCCCTTTGATCGAAATGCATCGGTATTATATCGGTCGTATTATTCGTTACTACGTGTGTGCCGAGTGTCGAAGGGCGGACTTGAAGGACGCGTCGTAGGTTATTTACGTGACGATACGAATCGCCCCGTTGATTTCTATGTATCAGTATTATTTTGACTGCATCACACGTTACGTGCATATCCAATTTCCAAGTGAACTTGAGGGGCGCTTTATGGGTTACTTACGTGATGCTGTGAATCGTCCCATTGATTTAAATACGGTCATGTCATTTCGATTGTATTATTCGACCGTATTATTTGTTACGCGTGCGTATGTGCGCGTTAAATTTTCAAGGATGAGATGGAGGACACGTTATAGGTTATTCACGTGACATACTGTGAATCGTCCCGTTGATTTAAGTACGCCCGTGCGCTATTTCGATTATATTATTCGTTACGTAGGTGTGCTAAATTTCGAAGGTCGGACTTGAAGGGCGATTTATACAGGCTACTTATGTAACATCGTGAATCGCCCTATCGATTTAAATACAAAAAGCCGACTACAAACGAAGGCAAACGAAACGTGAACGTCTCGTAAATAATGCAAAGGTCAAGGGACACTTGAGGAGAGTCTTTCTCCGAGACTTAGCATATTTTTACCACGTTGTCCGGACAATTGCTCTGTTTCATATTTCATGTGTGGTTTCCCAATAAAGTCTCATACACATGCATGGGATTTTAATTCTCGAATTCTCGTTTGTTCAATACGCGATTTCCCGGCGTTTCCGGATGCGGGAAACACGCCGCGTTTTCCATATGTGCGAAGGCTTCCATTTACGTAACATTGATATCGCATTTTGAGCCGTAACGAGTACACACGATCGATCGGGGACACCTCTTCTTTGGCGATCGCGTTACAACGTTGCAGCACGCAATTACAATCCCCGCTTCGCTGTTGTGCACGCAGAGACGGGCGAGCACACAGCGAGACCGTACTCTTACTTTCACGTAACTGGATCTCGCACTGAAATACAGGTTATCGATGTAATTGTTTATTTTGCTCGCGGGGCTCGCTCGCTCGCTCGCACGCGCGCGGGTGAGTTCGATTCTCGCATTCCGCGCATTGTTGATGTCGGGCGCGACGTAAACACCGTTATTCGACAACCCTTTTCTGGCGCCGCGACCGCCCCCGCGTTCACGATTGAATCGGCGAATTCATCGCGTGAATCCACCCGACATCGTTAGCAGAATTGATCTTTTTTCACCGGCTGCTTTTTTACCGAATCTCTCCGTATTCTCGAGCCCGCGACGCGAGATACAAGAAAAAAAATACTAGTGCCCACACACAGACCTAATTCGGGGCATTCTTTAAATACGGATATTTAGGATACATACATGGAAAAAATAGTTTGTTGCAGCAGCAAACTAATTTGCTACATATGGACAGTTAAATATAATTCGCTGTGTTAGTTACTTTTTCTTTGCTGCAGAAATCTATTTTCTCGCTATGATAACAAGAAAATTTGCTCCTACAACTCCTAGCAAGAAAAATGGCTAACATAGCAAATTTGCTATGCAGATGGACAACTAAACATAATTTACTGCTTTAGCTACTTCTTTTGTTGCAGGAGTAGATTTCTTGTTATCATAGCAAGGAAATTGGCTCCTACAGCAAAGAAAAAGTGGCTAATACAACAAATTATGTTTAGTTGTCCATATATAGCAGATATTTTTTTTTCATGTACGTATATTATATTAGTTTAAATTATCCGACGTTGCCTGGATTCTCACAAAATGTCAAAGGGATGAAATCAGGGGAAGGAGATGAGGTTTCTAAGTTTCTAAGTTTCATGATAGTCTATATTATCTGCAGAACTAAATTGTACCTTTTACTAAGATTACTCTGTAGGAGTAACTATGCAAAATTTGATCCAGATCGGTCAAAGGGAGTTTATAGGGAACCAACAGACAGATAGACATTCTATTTTGTGTGTGTGTGTGTGTATGAATAAATCCACCGCAGCCATCTTGATTTATGACATCAAAAGAACAAGGAAATGCATGCCCAAAATTCTTGCAAAGTAAATCGACATGAAAAAAATATACAAATGATGCTTATAATTGATTAAGCATATCCTTAAAATATCCCGAACATTTTCCTCTTTTGCTTTAACAATCAATAACTAAAATTAAGATGACAGCCTAATATGTAGGCTTCTTTCTGAACCTATATTTCCTTATTATTTTGTCACTTCAATTTTACGGTTACTTATTGATTGTTTGGGTCAAAGGAAAGTGTTTGTAGTATTTTATAGGTGCGCTTAATCGATTGCAGGTGTCACTTTTTGGATATATCTTTTTCTTTCAACATACTTTGCAGGAATTTTGGATATGCATTTCCCCACTTCTAACGTCATCAACCAAGAGCCTCAAACATCAAAAACAATAAGAATGTCTAGTATAG
>NW_022639553.1:492984-504410 GCF_010583005.1 Odontomachus brunneus | reverse complement strand
ATATATATATATATATATATATATATATATATATATATGCATACATATATTCTAAAGTTTAAATATTTAAAGCAAAATATTCAAAACAACAAGAATGTTTAGAATTAGATATACTGAGAGAAAATATCTAAAAAATAAAAAAATATTTATTTCGGTAGATATTAACAACATATTGACTTAAATCCAAGTTCTTTTGTTTAAATGGAATAAACAATTGCTTTCATGAAAAACTAAGAGGTTTTAAGAAAATGTACACTTTTTTACTCGAACAGATATTTTATATTAATACAGGCAAGTACGTCATTAGTACTCATCGAATAAATATATTTGCTTCTTAAATATATATTTTTTTTCGGGAACTGGAACTCTTACCTTATCTGAGCACCATTTCCATTCGTTCCTTGCTTCTTTACGAATAACTGGTCGGCAAACGGTGACTTCGTTCTCGTTAGTTCCGATCCTTCGACGGACCTAGTTTGAGTTTCGAGCCCGCGGCTCCAAACACGATGCTCGAAGGATGTTTCAGTTGGCAGTTCTCCCTCGCGTGCCGCCTAGCGGGTTGCACCGCGGGCTCCGGAACATAGTGGCGGCTCGTTGCAAGTTTGCTACTACACGAGACAAGCGCGTACAACATGATTGATTCAAAATCCGCGTGGAGATCGCAGTTAAAACAAAAAAAAAGAAGAGAGAGAGAGAGAGAGAAAAAAGCGTGACCTGCAAACCGCGACGAGACCCGTTTCGGGGTTCGCGCTGTAAATCTGCAGCGCGGGCAACATGCGAGAAAGTCGACGCCGAAACGTGAATGCAAAACAGGAAGAAAAAAGGAAAACACGCGGAAATTAAACTTTTCTATCGTTATTCGCGATCAGTCAATGTACAAGCGACGGCTCGTGATCGCGTTAAACGCACGTGAGCTTGACACCTTGATTCGGTTAAAGGGTATGTGACAAAAAGAAGAAAAAGAAAACGGCTCGTATATTATCGTAATTACCGCGCGAATTCGAGAGACAACGGGATGAGGATCCCGCCGTCTACGTGTTTCGCATGCACTCCTTTGAGACGGCCAATTCATTTGATTTAACGTTGCGGCGAAGCGTGTCACGCGTGCAAGGATTAATTTCACCTTGGCCGTTAGCACTTCGATTGTCCCGCAGTCACATCCACGCAGAAATTCGTATTTCGGTCTGGATTGTTAATCTCTATGATATAGGCAATTAATTACACTCAAATAATTATACGCATCTCGGCAACGTGCGTTACTGCAAAAAACCACTTTTATAAATTAGCGGTTTGCCGGAAAGAATGACGTGCACACATATATACTGTGTGTATGTGTGTGTATACGCATGTGTACACATCTACCGTATGCACTGCAATTTATTGGAAAACTGGCCGCGGTTTCGGGGGACCTGAGAGGCCGTTGAAAATACTTCCGAAATGCATACGTGTACTGAGGCAAATGTAGGTCGTTAGAGAGGATCGATCGCCACCTTGTTATCTTCGCGCCTGCTCGTGTAGACTTTAATCTGCCGATGTAGAGGAGAATTGCCGAAATCGTATATATATTTTATTGTGCATCGTATATTATATTTTATTTTGTGTGTGTGTGTGTGTGTGTGCTACACATTTAAAAAAATCGGATACAATCGATAAGGCAGGAACACAATTACAATTACAAGCTAATTTTTAAATTTCAGAGTTTACAATTTCCTTCCAGCAATTGAAGCGTCTTCTCAAAGTCCCGAAATCTCGAGTCTTTCCATGTAAAGTACACTTATTATCATAAATTTTCGCGAGGCGTAAAAATTGCGTCAGGGAGAGAGGTACAAGTTAGTCTGTATTTTTTTTCACTTCTTTTTTACGCTTCTCTTCACTTCATTACCTCACGCGCCAACAAAATTCAACGCCAGATTTCCACCGAATTTTCGCCGAAGGTCAAGAGTTAATCTCGCGTAATTCGAGAATGATTCGGAGCTCCCTCGTGGTTCTCCCACTTCGCGTGGGTATCAGACAGCGGTTGGAATTGAAATGGCGAAAATCGCGGAAGCTCTCACACACACACACAGAGAGAGAAGAGTCCTCGTGCGTCGCGAATCGTCGCTGTAATTATTTCTCGCGTGAGTCTCTTAGCGTCGACTTGTCGCTATTTACCGGTGAGTTCGAGTGCGTCGTTGCTAAAAGGGCGAGACGCCGCGTAAAACTCGCGGAGTTCTTTCTCTTTTGTGCGCCGCTGGGAAACGCGGGAGTAGACAAACGGAAGAGAGGTAACCGCTGAAGGAAACGATAAGAATCGTCGGGCCCCGCGAGCTGAGTGCGAATAATGCACCGCTCTTCTCGGGAGTTATTGCGGCGCGTCGTTATGCATCCGCGCGATTTGTAGTTTCAATAATCGACTTCGGCTCTTATCGTATGCCGCCACCGCCACCGCCGCCTCCGCCGAGCCGGTAGAAAACCGTCTTTATGGCTATACCGTCGTTCGTACGACCGGCGAATCGATTACCGGCACGTAATGCGAAAGAATCCCACCGTCTATCGATCCCCGCCGCGAACGTGTGTGTGTGTGAGAGAGTTGTGTGACCCAGTGCCTGGAAAGCAAACCAAGGTGTGTACGTGTATAAGTTAAGTACAGTCGAAGTTAGAGATCACTCGGTTAGTTGTCGCGCGTTATTTTCTTTATTATTCGACGTTCTTATCGCGCTCGACAGAACAGTTTACGGAACACTCTTTTCCTTTCTTCTTTTCTCTTTCTCTCTCTCTCTGTCTCTTGCTGGTCGTTTAACGTTAAATGTGCAGTTGCCCGATCGTTCTGAATTTGATTTGCCTAATACGAAAATCCCATTCAACGTCAACATGACGTGGGAATCAGACAGCCACGTTTGAACGCCACGAACGCGCGCTTGGTGAAAATACGGGCCGCTCGACGCGACGTAGTTTAATCGAGATTTGCATTCCGCCACGCGCTTCATCTCGCCCGATTGCGTTCCTTTCCCTTCGCCGCTGGTGCGGTAACACGCGGATAACACATGATACGCGCGGCTTAAAATTTCGGAGGCCGATAATTTCCGAGAAATTTCACAATTCGCGCGCGCAGTACGCGCGGCCGGCTTGTGCTCGACGCGGCCGACTTTACTCCGCGTTTCTTTTCGTCCCGTAAAGTGAAATGGCTCGAAGCGCGAGACGGAATTGTGTGAGAAATTTTACGATAAATTTTACGTAACTTTTCCTTTACAATACCACGCACAGAAAAATACACGCTGCATTCAAGCAAGTCCTTGTTTCAGATATTTCGCAAGTTTATATATCCACAAATCCATCATAAGTTTATCGTAAACATTTGTTCGCAAATTTGTGCAAATGCGTTTTCAATACTAGTCAGTTAATATTTTAATCGAGAATGTTAGATTAAAACCAAAATTCGATTTGCCTACTGCATACATTGTAAATCTGAGTGTGTTATCTTGATCGAACTTCGTTTTACGTCTCTCATGCCCATTTCTGCCAACTTTAGTTAACTCAACTGACTAGTTATTCCAACAGAATTGATCAATCGCATTTCTCGTTAATCAGACTTGATAGATATGATTAGTCAAGTCCGTTGGAATAACCAGCCAGTTAGCTAAAATTGGTAGAAACAGGCATTAGTCGTTCGTGCCACTTGATTTAAACAATCAAATTATAATTTACACGTCTTAAATGTTAAATAACATGATTTGAAAGAGACGTGTAAAAAGAAATTCAGCCAAATTACACATTTATGTCTTTAAATATTACAAATTCGCGATGTAAGGTTGAGCTAACTTTTTCTTCGATAAAGTTTCCGAATAGGTTTTTTAAGGGAATACATTCTTCTTCTGAACATATGATAATGGGTCTTTTTCAAATTTGTGTGATGAGTATATTTAAGATGATTATTAAGTTATTGTCAAGAAAATATTTTTCGCTAAAGATAGGCATTGCTCAAAAGAGGGAGAGCAATCGCTTTTCTTAGCTGTAGAATGATATCTTCCTCTGAATAGTCTTTATTTCTCAGCGAAAATCAGTGAAATTCGAATGTGTTTCGAGCAGATCGTCTCGGAGCTTTTCTTTCATAGCCTTCCTCATATCGTTATCGACGTTATAGTTCACTCGACTGACAACTGGACAACGTGCAGGATGAGACAGAAATATTTTTTTTTATGATGGGTAAGATATTACGCGTTTAGCTCGGTCGACCTGCACGCGCTCCCCATGTCGGATCGATGAAAACTCGCCGATGCTGAAACGTCAGATTAAATTAAATTTACATGGAAATACATATCGTTATTTATCATACCGCGCACGAACTGTTTGTACACAGAATTATGTCTTAGAATGCGGGAATGTACATGGTATAAATCATACAATCCCATAAATCACGCAGCATGCACGTCGCGTAGGTCTCTCGCAGGCGTTCTCCCCCCCTATCTCTCTTCTTCCATATCTCTCTCTCTCTCTCCTTCCCTCCCTCCCTCCCTCCCCCTTCTTTCATTTCTCTCTCCCTTCTTCCATTTCTCTCTCTCTCTTTCTCTCTCTGAACACAATCGATGCGCCTATCGATACGAGCCGCGTCCGAGAACTCGGTTGACGTGCCATGAGCGAGACAAAAGAATTTATTTTGCCGAGAGACTACTGTCGGAGATTTAAATGTTTTTTATATACACACGCTGGCCGCGACGGTGTCGATGGTACAATGCAGTTGTTTGTAGCGTGTACTTTTCACCGCGCTCTGCACGCGATGACAGTTCTCTGCGATTAAACATTGCGCGTCGGCCAATTTTCGATGTGAAGCCACGATTTTCGATCGCGGAATGCCCCTTTTTTTTCCGCGATGAGTATCGTAGCGCGAAACGCGAGCGGACACGCGTAAATCCGCGATTTTTTCGCGTGTCGCGAACACGACTAGCAGTTAACGCTGTAAATTAGTGAATTGTTACAATTCGTCTCCGCGCCTCCTCTCTCCCTCTTGCTTCTCGCCCTGTCATGGAATATCGTGCAAATCTACCTTCAGGAATTTCCTTTTGTGTTCGAGAAGCTTGAGTTACGCCAAGGAAAGATTTTATGAAGAAGAAATTTTCTAGACGAATAAGAAGATAATTTTCGTGTTAGCAGCGATTAAAAGATACCTTGCAGTAGAGTCGACTTTTACTGTGAGCATTCCTTTCAGATCTGCATTATTTCCCGCGACGTTATTTCAGACGCTATTTTCGTGTTCTCATCTCGTTTTTAATTGCATGTAATTTTCTTAAAGTAAATCAGTAAAAATACTTCTGACTTGATCGGTAAAAAGAGTATTTCACCGATAATCAGTGAGCATTTATTGATTTTCCGTGGAAATATTCTCACTTTACTGCTCTCTTCTATATCTCACCCTTTTATATTGACTAAAATTCTTCAAGCAAGAGTTTGGATAACGTTTGATTTTTTATCGAAAATAGCGTTCGCGTTTTTCTTATTTATCAAGGATTACTTGACATGAATTAACTTTAAAAAGAAACTTTCCTACATATTTATTTATAATGCGATTGGTAGAAATAGATTTCTCAATTTTTAAGAAATTATTTTTTTTTTATACTTCCCTCTCTCATTATAAAATAATGATTTCTATTACAGAAAAATCACTAGAGTTTTGTAGAATCTTTTTGTATGTGTAATAATTCTCAGATTCGTTATTTCCAATCAAAGAGAAAACTAGACTAATCGATAAGAGGGATCAGAGGTGTCCAGATTATTATTATTTTGGTTAGAGAGAGTAAGATTTTACTGCAAAATCTGTTGTACATAAATTCGTTGTACGTTGTACACAAACCCA
Organism: Odontomachus brunneus; assembly: GCF_010583005.1. Taxonomy (NCBI): domain Eukaryota; kingdom Metazoa; phylum Arthropoda; class Insecta; order Hymenoptera; family Formicidae; genus Odontomachus; species Odontomachus brunneus. Next base: position 498,583 of record NW_022639553.1, on the reverse strand, counting down.
ACTTTCTGCGTTTGTGGCGATGAAATTAACGGCTTCCAACTGGTGCTTGCAAATTACATCGATAATGGTCGCTACTATTAATTGATCCTTTTAGCGACTGATTGCTGTAGTTATAATTGAGCCACCAGTTATAAGTATAGTATTTCAGTAAAAAATATCTTAATTTGAAAGTTCAATCTTATCTTTGGCATGAATTTTTCATGCCTATTTTGATCTGAAAATATCAACCTCTTTTGATTTTATTCAACTTATTAGCTTCGCCGAGAAATCCTCATTAGAATCTACAAATAGTTTCTTGCGTTTTCTGCTATTTTGAAGCGTTTCTGCTATTTTGAAGCGTTTTCTGCTATTTTGAAGCGTTTTCTGCTATTTTGGAGGTTTTCAGTTTTCATTTATATTAAACATATATTGATTTTTCAGAGTATACAGATATTAGAATATTTAGTCGATAGTAAGGCTAAAATTTCGACTTGGTACGCTGATTGTACTTGAGGGAATGTCGATTTTAGAAGTTAATCAAAGTTGTTTCTGTACATACAGGAAAATACATATTGCATTAAAAATGTTATTTGTGTTTCAAATATTTACATATTCGCGAATTTGTCATAAATAAATAAATTTATCACAAGCGTGAAATTTCTTCGTAATACACTCTAAATCTTTGTAAGTTTAATATTTCAATCAAGAATGTTAAGTGAAAATAAAAATTCGGTTTGCTCACTATATAGAGACAAAGCAGCTTTTTCCTCGGTAAAATTTTATATTTTTAAGAAAAGAGTGAATTTTTCCTTTGAATACAATGAGTTTTCCTCAAATTTATGATGAGTATATTCTGTCAATGAAATATTCCTTGCTGACGATAACTTCAAAGAAGGAAAAGCAAACTGATTAATCGTAATAATAATAACTAAAGAAATGATCATAAAGCAACGATAACTGATAACGAATGATAACTTCTTTTAGCTATAGAATGATATTTTTCTGTGTGTATGCAACAATAGCTGATAATGAATAATGGTAACATTTTCCAGCTATAGAATGATATATTTCTGTACGTGTGTACGCGCGCTGGTGGTAGTGCTCGTCCGATGAGCGGAACGTATTCTTTGCGCGGTATCTATAATTTCGCAATCGAACGCGCATCGGGTTAATCTTCGCTGCAAATTCGGTTAGATCGAAGTTGAGTTTATCGCTCGCGCCCTCGCGCGCACGTCCGCTTGGACCGAACTCGCCGAACTTCTCGGCCTCGAACGACAGTTACCGCGGTGGTGTAGAAACCACTACTTGGTGAGTTTCCTGCCTTCGTTGTTTTTCCATCGATATTTACTGAGGTGCAAGTTCGATCGATAGAATATTCTCGGCGCAAATGTAGCGGCTGAACTATGCGATTATCTCGCCGGTATAATCTCATCTTTACAGTAATGACAATGCCGGTCTGAGAAGACCTCTTGAGAAAATTCGCATTGCCGGCTACGTGGCGTTACGTGTACACTTAATTACACGGAGTATATTTCTGCCGGCACGTTTCTTCCACTAACACACATTGCAAATAGATTTTTCACTTCGCAGTCTCGAGTAAATTACATTCAGAAGAATGTCCCGTGTTCTCCCGTTGTTCATTTAACGCGACGATACGATTGCTCGATTCTACCTTCGCAGGAAACGTTCTAAAAATCACATCGCACGCGATATCTTCTTAGACTTTCTTTAATTAGTGCGAGAAGTTCCGCAAATGTGCGCGTCTTCATTCGTTCCCGCTTATTTCTCCCGCTCCGTCCTCGTGTTTTTCGATCTTTCTCCTTTTGCGAACGTCGAGGCGCAGGCGGTGTCTTGTTAGTCGTGGGGAATCACGGATTATGGAATACCGCGTCGTTGCATACTGGTGCACTGTAGCAAAGACAGGTGAAGCAAATCGCCTCGAACACGGCAGGTGGTAGGAATGTCGGGAATGTCGACTGACACCTCTGGCAACATTTGCCAACTCTCGCCGTGTCACATCCATTCGCCTTACGATCGTGCTCGGCGATACCTTCGCGAGTTTATTGTTTATGGCTGCAGAGAAGCACGCCAGGTGCGCCATACACGGCCATTTTTACGCTCAAGTGCGATATTACGGCGAGAATGCGTCTTTTGCCGCGGTCACGGTGACGGTTTAATTGAGCCGCGGAGAACGATATAAATCGGAGAGAAATATTTACGGTGAGACAATTGAACGCGCGCTGCTTTCACCGCGGTGAGCGTCTCCCAGTTGCTGTTAACACAGCGGTTAAATCGTACAGCTATTGTTAAGTATGCGACGTTTCAACGAGCACGAGTCAATGCAAGATACTCACTTGAGTTGTGTTTTGCGACTAAAGTCGCGATTCGAAGTTTTAACCAGAGGAACTTTACTCAAAAAAACCAGAAAATTGCCGAGTCGAAATTTTGGCTCTATGTTAAACCTTAAATCCTACACAATAGACGCTAAGTTAGTAAAGTAGGTTTAATTATAAGGATATAATTTACTCCTACTTTGATTTTATAATATCCGAAATTCTTCTTTCACTTCCTTTAACATCAAAATGTATTATAGGCTTTTGAATATCAAGATAGGTGTTGGAATAGTAAGGCTGAAAATAGGATTAGAATTTTGACTTAGGCGTGAATTGATAATTTCTACAACTGCACACTTGTAACCGCGATTTGAAATTTTAAATCACAAGAGAAATTTTAGAAAGGTAAAACGCGATAATTTTTACAATTGTAATTACGTTATACAATTGTAATCACAATTGTAGTCACGATTTAAAGCCTTAAAACACAGGAGAAATTTTATAAAGACGTAAAACGCGTGATAATTTGCACAATTGTAATTATAGCGCAATTGTAATCACTGTCATATTGTAATTATAATTGTAGAAATGGTCGTTTGTCGTCTTTCTAAAACTTCTTCTGCCATTTGAGGCCTTAAATCGTGATCTCCACCGCGCTACACTTAGCATTTCGTAATCGAGAACTTGGCATATTCAAATTGCTTGATGAATCTCGAGTATTTCTGAATATTTTCTTTCCTATTTTTAGTTGCATATACGTACAACGAGATTATATTATGTGTGCGCGGCGATTTAGTTTGACTTGAGAACCATAAGATATCATTCCGTCTCCTTAAGACGGATTTGCATCCCGCGCATCTCCATTTTTGGATCTGTACATTATGCAAAAGAGCTTCCAAGGAACGAACCTTGTGATATTTTTACATACCATTACCTCCAGGCTCGCGCGCGTCTCTTCTCACGAGATAAACTCTTCCAAAATCCATAATAATAAAGCCAGCGTGCGATCATCGCGCTGACGCGATGAGATGCTCTCACGTTTTTCATTGCGTGGGCGCAATGATGATTCACAAGACCGCTTTGTCCTTCAATGATCATCAATCCTACCATGCAATTATCAATTTCTTCGACTTGGTAGTCGAAGAGGTTCGTTTTCCTATTACGTCTTGCTATTTTTCTCTGACCTACATATTTGCAATTGCAGCTATCTGATGACTCCTCGAGTACCCGTGACACTCTCGGTGTACGAGCTCTTTCTATGTACATTGCTATCGTCACTATTATTATTATTTCTTTCGAGTTGCGATTCCCAACGTAGTCATTCGTGATCGGCGATCTTCGATCGGCTGCCGAGGACGCCGCAAAAAGTTTCTCCCCCTCGCAGCCAACCGATTTTCAAATGAAAGGGTCCCGCCGCCCTTTTCATTCGCCCTGGAAGCCGCTGCATCTCATAAAGATATGCGTCAAAGCATGTTAGAAAGTTCATAAAGTGAGGGATTCCCGTCTCTCGTTTCGCGCCGCGCGCGAAATTTCCAAGTGTCAGGTGCACATCCGGTTTTATTTGCCGCCGTTCTTCAGCAGGCTGACAACCCTTAAATTGGCAAAGGCATTTCCGTAGCCGAAGTTTCGTCGGCCCTTTGTCTTCGTAGTGATTCGCCCCGTCAGGCAACCGATAGTTTTCCAATTTTCCAAACGCGGCTCTACCCGTCGTAGAGCCGCCGCCGAGTAAGAGTGCCCATCGATCGCTGGGAATATCGATTACCGGCTTAAGAGGTTAACCGTATTGGCTGTTTGCACATCTATTTCGCGTTTCTCGGAGTTATACCCTACTTTTCTCCGGCTCGACCTAGATGATCCGCGTTGATTGAGCCGTTTATTTTGAGAGCGTTGTAAACCCCGCTCAGAAAATTTCGCCAAATCGATGCAACATATCGATTTGTCCCGGGATTTGTCTCGTTAATATGTACAGAGTTTTTTCTTTTTACAACTAGGGTTTTAGCACACTCGAAATAAACGGCTCACTTAATACCCGATCCCCGAGTCGACATCTTGCCTTTGTTATATCGATCCTGCAAATTCCGTCGAATTTAAAGAATGGATAAAGATTCTCGAGCTACAATATCATATAGGCTATTGTCTTTTATGCTAAAAACTTATCACCGTTTATTACTGTTAAGATACGAGGAAATATTTATTTGACAATTATTTAATTTTCATAATTCTGAAATTTTTAGTCAGCGATGTGTTAATTATGTGTTAATCACTTTGTACTCGGCTTTTTTATTCATGCCACATTGAGAGAAAATATTTAAGAAATCAAAAATTTTTATGCGATAAGTACTAATAATAATAGATTTACTCATACTCTAATAAGAAAATATACATTTTCATAAGATCTCTTCATTAAAGCAATTGTTTGTTCTATTTATAAATAAAAGAATTTAAATTTTAGCAAATATATAATTATAGTATCTACATCGAATAAATATTGTTTATTTTTCAAATATTTTTTCTCATATGTTTTCTTTGGTATATGTTGTTTCCTACAATATTATATACTAAGAAAAAATACTTGAAAACTTATTTGTGAGCTATAAAGTTTATTCCTACGAATAAATCTTATATCCCATAAATAAATTTTTAAGTATTTCTCTCTTAGTGTAAACCTTACATATTTAATGATATTCGATATAACATTAACATTTGTTCCCAAAAATGTATCGTTAATTATAATCAAAAATCGATCGATACAATATCTCTTAAAATTCGTGATTCATGATCATTATCGAGGAGGTAGTTGTAAACTTTGAAAGCAACTACCTGAACCACATAATTATAAACGCGTGTGTAAATATCATCAGTGTGCCTTCGACTATGTTTCCGCCGTCCTAGTCTCTCTCTTTCCCTCCTTTGTTCCGGAAAGGAGCAATTTAAAAATATTTCCTCCATCGAGCGCACCGACTCAACTTTTGTGATGCACGATCGGGATAACTCATGTGAAATCTATGGCGCGGTAAAGTAATCGCGTAGCCGATTGTAAAATTAATCCCAAAGGTCACGCCGCGCGCGGTACGCTCGTTATCATCTCTTGGGATCTACCTTGCAGGTCTGATTCCGCAGAACGATCGGGAAACTGCGAGGAAGTTTTGTCCCGATCGTTGTAATCTCGTATGCCGCGAAATCAGCGTCGTTTCCTTGAAACTTCCCCTATGGAGAAAGTGTTCCCTCTTTCGGTTCGACAATGAGAGAGAGAGAGAGAGAGAGAGAGAGAGAGAGAGAGAGAGAGA